>NC_050202.1:55615800-55915800 GCF_013141755.1 Anopheles stephensi | reverse complement strand
GCTCCAACTGAATTGCCCTATTGATTCTGGCCTCCCTTTTCCAGCTATTGGCTCCCCAGATGGCCTTATTGGTGTGGCGTGGCCTTCGTATCTGGTCACAGTTCAAGTGTGCCATCGAAGAGCTTTAGAGTCGATCCGTTGGATTACCGGTGGCTTAGGCGGGTGTTCGATTCTTGCTTCCTTCGGGTTCAGAATAGCTATTCGAGGACCAGGCAAAAAACTGGGGCCCCAACTTAACCTTTATCGCACAAGGAATTGTTGTGAATAAAAAAAAACAGAAACACATTTTTTTCCCTACTGAAACCAGTTTTCCACACCAACAATTTTCCGTCGCTGCTTCGTACCGGTGGATGGGTTAATTATACCTTCGCGTTCACCTGTTCACGAGCCCTCCACAGAGCGGCCCACATCGAATGTCACAATGAAAAATCAAAGCTGACATCGAGCCGCCCGACGCTGGCAGCGTGCTCAGCAAACAGCTGTCACATTCACCAACGGAACCGAACGGGATGAATTGTTTTCGCCCCCCCCCAGGCACAGCACGATAGCTACCGGGCCCCCTGTCAAACATGTTGCCTAACTTTCGTGGAGTACGGACACGGCCATCGCCAGTCGCCGATAGGAACTTCTCATCTACGCCACGGTCGGGCCCAGACAGACCTAGCTCGCAGCAGTGCCATTTCACTCTCGACCGTTGGCAGGCGGACACGAAATGGATAAATTTATTCAAATTATGGTTTTGTTATGTAAATAAAATTGTTTTATTTCCCACATTTCCCACGCAATACCATCCTTCGATCCGCTGGGGCATTCGGTCATTAGGCAATGCGAAAGGGTTTTGTGTTGCTGCTCCCGCAACCGAACCACCACCTTTCTTTGCCACTTTATGGCTAGTATTACGCTTTGTAGTAGTTGTAGTTTCCCAGGTTTCCCCCTTTACCCCCCCCCCCCCCCCCCCACCATCCAATCCTGAGGAAAGTTATTTTGCAGTGCCTAATTTTTATGTGCTTTTAATTCGTATCCATGTGGAACCTTTGCTCTCTTACGACCGAGAACTCAGGCGAGCTTGAACGCGCGCGCACGCGTATACTTCCTTCACTGTACTGAGTGAAGTTTTTCCCGGACCTCTTCATACACTAATTTTCTCATAGCCGTTTGGAATTGGGAGCAACAAAAAGAAGTAAAACACACCGATGAGAAAGTTTCGCTACTGCTGCACTGCGACCTCCTGTTGCGATTGTGGCCAAAGGGATACGTTATCACACGCACGGATGCACAAAACCACACCACAGAGCGAACTGTCCTGAGGCAGCAGCTGGGAAGGGAACAACGGGCCACTAGACTACGGAGGGTGTGTGTGTGTGTCCAAAGTCATAACGCTCCAAAAATGTACAGTGAGGAAACTGCCAGCGGGAAGCAGATTGTTGCTGGAAAATTAAAAGCCCTCTGCATTCCCTTTATGAGCTGGTGCCACCGTTTCGGATGGGGGGGTTTTATAGTGAGTACGGATTTCCGGAAAATGTCCAACTTGTTTTCCGGCTTTTGCGAAACCTCCCTGGGTTGAGGGGTCCTGGCGGTTATCCTTTCTTTTTTTAATCCCGCTATCTGCAGAATGAGGCGCTGTATTCTTGTTGTGTGTTGCACCAATTACAGCATTTTGCTTTATGAGTTAGTCCCCGGAAACTTTTCCCTGGAAAGGATAGACACCAACAAACCCAAAGCGAGAGTATATTAACGTCACTTTACACTGGCGTATGTTGTCTGTATATGCGTTTTTAATGTGCCGCAATCAGCTTTAGTTTTACTAAATGTGATCTCGACTTGGCTATCCCCAAATTCCTTGACCCCTTATCATAATTATAGATTAACTTTTAAACATTCAGGATGAACATGTTAAAAACAAATCTCGTTAGCATTGCTACTGTATGTCTCTTCAAAGTAGCTACTTACGAATATAGTCATCCAATTCACCTTCACTTACTTTAAGAAGTTCCATGCGATATTACTACGAAAACAAACATCATCGGGCCGGGGGTCCTTAACGCTTATCTCTATGGTAGACCGTCCCGTTTTAACGACCACTTAGAAATCGTTGATTGCACTCCTGCATACCTGCCCTAATTTATGTTCGTATGAGTCAAAAGAAACTAATCCCTCGACTGTGTGTGTACCTTTCAACGGGCGTCTTTAACCCGTAAAAATCATAAATCCAACAACGACTAGCCAACTTCTACAAAAAAGGGAAATGGGTTACAAAATGGATCCTTCACACGACACACCGTGGTTTATCTACTTCAGGAAAGTTGAGCAAAAAAAAAAAAATCGCCACGAGGAGAAGGTAGCAGAATCATACTGTTCATGGTCTAATTGATGGGGTTCGCTGGGTGTATTTGGGGTATAGAAAGGAGCAACTCCCTAGCCGATACAACTCCACCACGGTAAACATGGGAGCGGTGGCATTTGAGGAGCAAAAATCCACGCCGAAAGCTCATCCTCCCCGGAACCACGTAATTGATACCTGGTTTGAAGAGTGCTCCGTTTTCAATTTCCTTACCCCTTGGGTGGGACATGCAAGCTACGATCCACTTTTTATGATGGTAAGTTCGTTTTTCCTTGTCGTTTTCCACGCTTTTCCTTAAGTGGGGGGATGGGAGTTGTCCCCGTCAACGACCGGAACCTCGGAGCCACCCCCATCAAACCTCGGAACGACTAGAAGAGGCTCCATAAATTGTGTTAAATTAGTTTTGAATGTATTTATGGACGCTTGTCACGGTATCGTGACATTTACATGGTGGAAATGGAATACTCGCAACCAGACATTGACCATTTGTAGTTGGGTTGGGGAGTTCCTTTCTTTTACACTTTTACATACACACACACGCAGACATTGCAATTGATTTCATTATTCATTACATAAATACAGGAAACGACAAAGTGATACGTTTTTTGGTCCTATCTTTCTATCAATTTATGTGAAGGTAGTGTCACATTGCTGAAAGGTTAAACCGCTAGGGTTGAGCTGGGAAGAGGGGACAATACAGAATACAGTCACGTCCCGCAATACGCGGATAATGGGGATCAGAGAAGTCCTTGCAGCCTTATAGACACATTGATTATACCAGGCATTAAGAAATCGTATTCTATTTTACATGTTTCAGTGAACATTGTAAAATACAATCAATAATTTGAATATGTCAGGAGATATGGCCATCAGTTGCCGGTCCTCAAATAAGTTTAGGAGATAGTTGAGCAATGCTACGCATGCTCATGCCAGGAGAGTAACTTAAGCAGGCTCAGAACGCTGAATTCCCTAGTCGTACCGTGGGATTAGCTCTCAGAGAAGAACAAGAATTTAAAAACAATTCCTATTATTGTTTAATGACGTTGCTCGGAAGTGGAAACTACGGAGACCATCTTCTTTAAGCCAATCCAGATCCTGGCATACGCCGATGGCATAGCCATTATTTGTTTGAGGTTCTCCTGTGTAGCAGAAGCGTACCAACGGATCGAGCAAACGGCACCAAACATCGGGCCGATGATTAACGAGACGAAAACTAAAATGATGGTGGCACCACCAGCGGCCATGGTAGCAAACACTGGCGAACACTGATGGTAGCAAACAGGGCTGATGTACAGGTGGTCACACCTTTGAAATCGTCCAAAACTTCACCTATCTATGGTCAAAAGTCAGCACCGAGGACATTTAATATGAGTTACGCGCAAGGTTGCTTACTTTTAATCAGTTTCCATAATGCATGTCACGCTGGACGAAACTGGGACCTCTATTTATCCCATAAATTTATATTCCTAGCATTCGCATAAGCCTCCGAGACATGGACTCTGTCTAAAAAACTGAAAAACCCTGTTAGCCGCACCCAAAGGGCAGATGCTCAGAAGGACCTTCGGCCACGTTTGTGTGGAAGGATAAGCTATACGAGCTGTACGGTGATCTCACCATCATACAGCGAGTTAGACTTGCCAATCTCCAGTAGGCTGGCCATATCATGGGAATGACACCGGACAATCCTAAAGCATCTCATAAAGTTCTAACCATGTCATTGGAATGAAATGAAACAACCCAATGCGTAAAATCCTTCTAGGCCGTCCACACAGCCACAGGAGGCGTGGAAGGCCTAAATTGTGTTTGAGTAATGGAGTAGAATTCGCGTATCTCCGAACTACAAAAAAATAGTAATTGTGGAGATACCTTCAACTTGATTTGCTGCTCTAAAAACATACATAATAGCACCCTCAATTATAGCGTTTTAGTTTGATTTGTCTCATACAAACATTTATTATCCTTTCAACAGACACAAACTATTACCCCCGTCGCATAAATGCCAACGATGATTTAAACTCTCCCGCATCCATTTATCACATCCAATGTTCGAAACCATGCCGCGGTACCTTAAACACGCAGACCTGGATATAAATTCCCGTTTATCATGCACCGTATCTGCTTGCACCGTTGAAGCTGTTAGAAAGTTTGAGCAAACACATATTATACGGCGGCGTCGGCTCATGAAACCGACGGGCGGAAAACTATTTGCCAAAAACATGTGTCCCCAACCCACCAACAGCCAACCTGGAATAACGTCGTTAGAACACCGAAACCAGAGAAATATCATTATCACCTTCATCTTCCGTTGCATATGCATCTTGCTATATTGCACTTCCACTCACAAAAGCAACTAAGAAAGGCTTTAAACTCGTGCTTCGGTCGTTGCGGTTTTTCCCTCTAGACTTTCTACCCACCTCCCAACAGAACGAGCACCAGGAACAATACTGCTCCGAAGAATGTCGCCCTAAGGAGGAAGCGTTCGAGGACAGTTGCCAGCATTTTAACAGCAGTTTGCTGCCGAGCCATCCAAACTGCATCAAACCGGCAGCAGCAGCAGCAGTGGAAAACAATTATTAAACAAACGAACAAATGGGAAGGAAAAAATTCAATATTCATAACGTGTACGGCACGTGCGCTCGGCAGTGCTGGCATGAGGTGGATATATAAGAAAATAAGGAATTTTTGCGGAGCGAAACTCCGTGAGCGTGTGGACTCTTTATATTTCCTTTGTGTGCCAGGATACAAGATACTGTTGCAGGAGTCGTCCGACCGACCGAGTCCTAGATTTCGTTCCTGCACGGAGCATCATTTCCAGCAAATGACACGGGCACGGGACAGAGTGTGTGTGTGTGTGTGTGTGAGTTCCGAACGCTTAATTCCAGCCCAGTAGTACATGCAGACTTTCTTTTTCCCCTCGGGGATTAGACGAGATTGTCGTGCCGGGGACAAACGAAACAGAAAATTTCTCAATTGATCGTATGATTTATGAACTTGAAGGCCTACGTGCTTCCCTCGGCTAAGAGGTTAGCGCGAGGCGACGCACCACAACTCCAAGACGAGGACGCTCCCGGTCGTTGAGTGAAGCGCCCTGTAGCAGGTATAATATAAATGCTTTTATAACTTCATCATGCATTCGAAATTCGTGTGTGAATTCACAATGAAGATGGTGAGCTGGGGTGAGCGAAATTCTTGCATGAAATGAACGCAAACTACGCTTAATCTTTACTCATAGTTTGCTGAAAAAGATAGGATGGTTTCAGAGGTTAAGGCGGTTCGTTTTTCAATTTACATTTGATTGATGACTTTAATTGTTGGACGAATGATGGAGCAAAAAATACAACTTTTTCCGATATAAAATCTGAAAGTAGAAAAACAAACAACTGAAATAGAGCTTCGCTACCCATTCGTGTCTGTGTCTTCATTCGATCGAATCGAACCGGCTGCATGGTAAGCCTATTTAATGTCAAATCCTTCAGGCGCTCGAAATTCATTAAAATATAAACAACACCTCCATTTGCGTTAGCTTCACTATTTGACATTTATGTTCGGCGATCAATCCCGGGACCACCGACAACTGCCGACCTGCCTGCCGGCGTCCTATTCCGCTGTGATAACTTTGAAACGAGACCGCGGTCTTCACACGCATGGAATTCAAACAAATTTCCTGCAAAATTAATTGAAAACAAACACACATACATGCCACTCACTCTCTTTCTCGCTCTTTCGCGAGGACTTGCGTCAAAGGTATCGCCGTTCCCTGGTCGGCACAATTGCAATATACTGCACGCGACCGCCCCAAAAAGGCTCAAGTGAGCTGTCCCGATGGTGTCCATAACTTTCGTTCCTGCACAGCAAAAACAGCAACTGACACAAGAAAAACAAACGACATCAAATTGAAAACGAAACGAAAAAAAACAGAAGAGAGGCACATCCTACACCCATATACAGCCGTACGCACACGGACACAGACCCGTGCCAGACATGCTAGGGAAAGGTGGAAATCCGAGCAGCCGTGACGTGTCAGGTCTCGGGGCCTGCTGTCAACAGGGAAGGAAATGAGAACCTCCGTACCTTATGGTGGTGTGAAACTAGAACTGGCGAGGCAGGACGCAGACGGTTGTTTCTGGTTGAAATTGATTTGTTTTTAATTACTGTCAGCAACTCATGGGGTTGGGACAGGTTGCATACAGTGAAGCTGTCACCAGATGTGCACCCACGGAACATGAAACCTTTCGATGCGTATCCCGTACGGGGTACGCCACCTGCTGAGGGTGGTGGCATGCCAAACCCATCCCTGCCCATCATGAACCACGCCCTGCGTTAACCTGTTTTACGTTGACATGGAGATCGCTCAGCTCTCGAATCGGATTGACACACGGCACACAAACGATGTGTTGAGTGCGTATGGCACAGGAATCCATTTATTGTGTCACGACGAAACAGCGGCAAAAAATCGCTTGTAATGCCACAACCACTGCCATTGGTTGCATACGGGAAAAGGATGCACCGTAGCCATCGGTGTGTGTCGCGCGTGCAAAACGTTTTAAGTTTCCTTTCAGGGCCTCCCGGTCCGGAAGCAGTGGTTTAGCATGTAGCGAGACATTGTTAAGCTGACGCGAGCTTTGAAACAAAACCGATCGAGGGGGGGTTCCGCACACGCCCAACTTGGATGAAATTACAGCAAGATGGCGGTAAGTGGAGATCCTAGGGGGGTTTATCCGCAACTGTGACAGGTGCTTCGGGTGGATTGCATTACCTATTGGGGGGATGCGATTGACTGAGACCAATGAAAGATCAACTGTAAGTGTGCACTGGTAGTGCCACGTGCCAATGAGCGCGTGTCGACCGGAGACATGCCCACCGGAGCGTATCTATTAGCGCTCCTATCAAAGTATAGGGTATGCGTTACAAATCCTCCAAGAAACTTACCTTTCTGTATATTTCCTCTAGTTCTGTTAAACCTCGTACAATAACTTGATTCTTGATAGCTCTATCTCTCACTTATTTTAAGCAGTTTGGGATTTGATTCTGAATATTGACTCTCCCACACCAGTCGCTTGGCACTGGACAAACAAAACGCCCATATTTTTCAACGCAGCACACACATTAAGATCGTTGGTGACACGAAGCGGAGATATCCGATAGAGCACCCGGCTTGATAAACGATTTGTGGACATTTAAACCACTAGATTTCCGCCCATATCGATACGTTGGTAAAAAACCCCCGGTACGGTAAGGTTTGATCCGGGCATGAGGAGGGTCCAACGGTTTGTTTAGTCCTGTGGCCACCGTAACCAACCAAAGCCGAGGTACCTGGCCGATAGTCTAACACTATTTGCATTCTATTTCCAAGCGCTGGGCTATCACACCTTGGGGAAGTTTCGATCATCTCTATCCGATTGTGTGCTCACGCTATAAAGTCCTCCCCGTAATGGGGAGACACTGGCACTGGGGCTAGATATCTGGTCCATCCGAATGTAGCGACAGAGTGTAACGCAGTATAATTTGATTTTATCACCAGTGTCACCAGGTGTGTGGCGATCCTGGTGACCTATGGATTGATGATGGTTATCATGCAAATAGTGCGATCCGTGCGGGAACTGTGTCGAGTTCGGACAGAGAAACGCATGGCACACCTGTACATCGGATTTAGAAGGCCCGGCAAATGCGTCTGTGGCAAATGAGGGCTTGGGAATAGTTGTCGTAATCCGATGAGGTTCATTTAGAGGAGTAGCTTTCACAAAATTTTAGACATTTCTTGGAGCTCAATGGAATCATATTCAATTTTCACTACATAAATATTATACTTCACATGGAAAACTGAAATAGAAGAGTTGCATAGCGACCCGGAAGCCAAAGGGACTGAAGCGTAAGTCTTTACACAACAGGACCCGATATCGATTCCCATGTGCACCTCCTCTTGATATGCAGGACGGAATATTCAGCTACGGATAATCTAAGCCTCATGGAGTCAGTAATAACAGGTCAAGACTTCGCTAGACAGTAGAGCCAGAGAAAAAAGAACTAAAAATTCTCAGGAAGCGATCAATTATGCGTACGATTTCTTAGCATTCATTCCACATGATTGAATAACGCCAAAAGTCAAACAAAAAACATTTATTCTAAGACACCATATCCTTAAAAACTTCTGCAAAATATTCAAATCACCGTTGGCGTAAAATGCAACCGGCATAAACCAACAAAGATCGCTGTCACCGTCTCAAAATAAACACACCCGTGTATACCGTGTCCCAAAATATAAAAGCCCCGTTTCTGGTAAGTTTGTTGTTTGAGCACCAATTAACAGGTATCGAACCAATGAACCGGAAAACAAATAACTCGCCTACCGAGCGCTGGTTCGCTTTTTCCACCCTTTTGTAACACAGATGGTCCGCTTCTTGCTGGCACTATTTACAGATGCTGCCACCTTTTCCAGACACCGACTTGCTGCCATATTTCATTTTCCAACCTTCCAAAATACTTCAACGTTCGGGCCTCCAGAACGGTACCGCATTCAATACGGTAGACGCCCGCATCTTTGCGCCGTTCAGACCAACCGATAAAGGACATTAAATCGACATAATAATGTCAATAAAATGTCTAATAAATATCCAAACGACACCAGCGACTGGCAGCGCCGTTCCCCGGGAGACCGTCATCCGTGGAGTGCGCGTCACGGAACGTAACGAAACGGAAGGGCGGCATTTGCTCTACCACGAGCGTACCAAAACATCAAACCACCATCCATTCATCGAGCCCGTACGGCCAAAAGCGGAAGGAAGCTGTAGATAAACAAGACTCCATTATTTCGGTCTCGGTATGGCTTCGGCGCGTTGCAAATGGAGCGATTGAGGCGCACGAGTTTGGCAAGAATTGCTTGTACTTTTCCTACTTCAACCCCCGGTCTTGATTTTGTTTTACTGTTCGAGAAGCATAACGAAATCTAACATGTGAATGTCAAACCGACAATCGATTGGCTGCGAACCGTTCCCTAGACACTTGCACTTCCAATCAATTTAAAGCGAAGCTCGGCAGTGAGCTAGCGGTGCTCGCACATGTTGCGGGGCAGACAAAAATCGTCGACAAATTATTCTGGTCTCGAGTCTGGATCACATTCATGGGAGGAATGTGTGCACGATGTCGTTAAGACAGGAAATTTGTCATGTTTTGGAAGGATAAGCCGTTTTATTTGTCCTATGTAATTTTCTGAAAGTCATAAGTGGAAGCGATTGTCTCTGGTCTAGTGAAAGCATCTAGGTCTTTCCAGTAAAGGTTGTTGATGGTGTCTGTCGACGAAATTCCACGAAGCCAAACATTAAAGTCAACGATTCAAGGCATTGTGGTGATCGGCAACTTTTCCAATTATTTTGCTCCAGTTGCCTCAAAAGTTTGGGTTTAATAAATATATTTCCTTCAGATTTCCGATATTCTTATAAGTACTCACATAACATAGCCAATAACTGTGAGCTGTAGGATTTATTGAAATTGAAAACTCCAAGTCTCAAGTGAAAGATACTGTCCTATATTCATACTAGTTTTTTTTTCCTTTTACGGTTTCAAAATTCAATAAACCCACATAAAGGCTGCGCATTACCAGACATGCTCAATCATGCCACATCAGAACGCCCCATTGATATGTATGGCGTTACGCGTTGTTCGTATCGTTGGATCGTAAAATTTGATGCATCTGGTACGGCATGGTCTCCGCGGACGTGGTGGTTCATAATAATACTCCTCCCTTGAATCCATAACTGGCACCTTCGCCGGTACGCCCTTCCGGCGACCGGATATGATTGCACCATATAACCTGGGTACACGTGAAGCGAACGGTTCCCAACATCAAACGATTTACGATCAGCCAGTCAACACAAACATGGCGCGAAGATAAATAGAACAATCTACACGCATCCCAAGATGGAAGCGGGCGAGACCAGGATGATCAGAAAACCTGCTCGCAGGCCCATCGTGTCACGACTGCCCGCTGCATTAATCCGGACACCAGGAGGCTTCACCCAGAACAAAGCTGATCAGTAACCCAACAGGGAAAGAGAAAAAAAACACGAAAGAAATACAGCAATAACCAATCTTTATCCGAACGTGATCCAAAAGATGGCGCGAAAGAACATCAATCGTGGGTAAAAGAAAGACGGCGGCACACACCGGATCGACACCAGGACAATCTATAAAAGATGGAGCCCGTTAAGGGAGATAAAAAATAATACACCCAAAGGTAGGCAGGCAAACGGTAATGGCAACCAATCCGATCAATGGCCGTCGATAAGGTCTTATCGTTTACCTGTCAATGTGCTGCCTTACAGCAGCCGCATCCTTCACCCCGTCTAGCTCGAATCCAATCGATCTCACCGCACCACTGAACGAACGTTGGTAAAAATTGATTTATCTTCAACGACGGCGCGACTGGCTTGAACCTCAGTAAACCGGGAGTAGCTCACCACCAGGAACATCACAGGCCAGCAAAGCGAGAGCGAAAAACGCCGCGCCGGCTTATGCTTCCGACGGCAGCTTTTCACTCACGTTGACGTTGATCATTATCGGCAAACGGGAGTGATTTACTTCAATTTCATCTTCTCACTCGGGCGAAAAAAGCGTATTAGAGTTTTGTTCTGTGTTTTTCTCCACCAGTGACCTCTGCTCATCCTGTCTGCACACAGGCCGCTGTGCCATATTTTTGCCACTGCTTTGCTGATTTATGGGATACCATCGCCTCAACAGGTTCCCCCTCGAGTACAGACGGTTTGCCCTTTTGGAGTGGATTTCGGTATTGCGATGAGTTGTCCATTGCAGTTAGCTCCACAGCTGGTGGCGGTAAGTTCTTTTTTGTTTTGCCTCCATCAATGTCTTCGTTTAACTTCAAGACAGAAGTTTGAGAGCCACAATGTCACAATTCCCGCGAGGGACGAACGAAAAATAAATCGCATTCGACAAGAAAAACCCCAACTAGCCGACAATCTTCGTCATAAGCCGGCTGAAGAGGATCACCCCTTAATAAGCGGCCAACTGCCAGCCAGACGACGCGACGAACAGTGAAGATTATCTGACAGCTAGGCCAATTGTTTACACTTTTGGATGCTTCCCAAGCGACCGTCTTTCTTACACGAGCGCATACTAACGTAGGGTTGAAGCATCGGTACACCGTTTACAAAACCAGCAAATCACAACTCCGTTCCCCGTTTGTATACGAAGAACAACGGACTTTCAAAACCCCGAGCCGTTGGTCAGCTTAGCGCCCGACCCGTTCCCTCGCGCACGGCCACTTTCCGGAATGATTTGTGGTCTGGTTTAATGATTTGTTGTGTTTGGATTAGGGCACACGCGTGCAGCATGTTGTAGCGCTCCGAACTGCACCAGACTGGATCTGCTCGAAGCCAATCGTCCCCGGGAACCAAGACGCTCTGCCGAGTGCTCACAAGAAACCGAGCTCACGCTTTTCCAAGACTCTTCTTGTTTTTACTCTTCCCCGTTTTTGGTCGTGTTCGTCGTCGAGCAGATCCCAAAAGCCACTGTGGTCTAGGATTTCGAAGTCGTTAAACGGCAGAAGCCAGACAGCATTGCCGGCAAACCCGGGAGCGGATAACATCTGTCAATGCGTGCGTTGCGTCGTGCTTCTTGGCATTGCGTCAGCCATCGACAAATACGCTTCGGTTTTTATTGATTCCTACCCTTCCATGCTCCAGCGTCCAACAGACTCCACCACACACGAACACACACTAAACTAAAACTTTGTTTTGGCAATAAAAAGATTTATGTCTTGAGCGAGGCACGCTTAAGCCGGCTTATTGTCTGGATGAAAACCTGGTGATCTATGGGCTAGCGGGAACAATTAATAATGTTGTTTTGCCATACTGCCCCAATCCGCCGGTAGCGATTAGTTTTTGATGCAGCGATTACAGCTCGTTGGTGGATGAGCTGAACGGGGAAGCGCAAACCATCTGCCATTTGTCAACGTGAATCCTAGCCCAGCTTTTTGTGCCGCATTGTTTACATTGGAAATAATCGTTGTCTGTTGTTGTTTTTTGTTTTGTTTTGGCTAGCAAACATAATTCAATTATTATGTCTTCACTACCATTTGAACGCGGTTTGAGTGATTGTAATGCGAGATCAAAAGGAAAAGCATGCATCACATTCCTGGCAGAGTTATAATCTGTACAAGGGTGTGGAAACGTGTGGATTATCTTTAGAAAGTAGGAAATGCTAAACATCAAAGTCAGAATTTTGCTTGTAGGTTCAATAAAATCCACTTGATTCGCATGATAATCAATAGCCTACCCCTATCGAGAATGCTCTATTAATAACGTCCATGAGGAATCAATTTACTTCAAGGATTTGCTCTTTTTCTAGCGCATGTTTCAAGAGAATCGGGTAAATATTACCCTCCAAAGCGATAATCACAACTGGATTGTATAGAACTAAATCTTCAATAAGGTTTTCGAGATCAAGTGTCATTGTTATCCAAAAGAGGTAGTGTGTTTAAATTTCCTTCAAATAACCCAGCAAGTTAACTGTTGCCTCTTGTCACTCGTGACACCCTTGACCGCCAAAGTCTAGATTACCCCGTACTCTACATTGGAGTGGAAAATACGAAATCAACACTTGAAATATGGGACCAAACGCAAGCATGCGACAAAATGCAAGCATCAAAGGATCAACTCAGACCCGTGACCATTTACCAGGCAGAATTGTTCCACGAAAAAACCACTCAAACCCACGAACATTCCGGCGCTAAACGTGATGCAAAACTTTTCTCCTGTCCAACTTTACGCTCTGTCTCATGTTTACCTCGCATGTGTGTGTGTGTGTGTGTGCTTGTTTTCTCCGAGAACCTCTACCGGAACGCTTCTGCCAACTATAACCGAAACCTGCTTCACTCTAATGGAGTCCTTTGCAGTGTGGCTGATGCTCGTACCACTACAACAACCGTGTGTGGTCAGTGTCTGCATGCGGTTCTACAAGCTCCTCTTACCCGGCTACCGTTCTCTTCCTACCGTCGTTGGAGCATTTTTCTTATCAAACAACCCGACGATTGCTCAACGATTTTCCGGAGGCGTTCCATCCAACGACTACCGGGACCGGGACCAGGAGCTTCCGTTTCACTTCCTGTAAGCACATTATGACTGCTTCCTGTAATAACCGACGGCGTACACATCCCAGCTGGTACACCGAAGCTCGTGTATGTGGGTCCGTGTCCGTGTATGTCTGTGTTGTTGCTCGTGTGTAAGACTGGTACCAGCTGGCAACACTACCATCAGTCACATATGCTCACACACCGTGGTACTACATCCGCTACTAGCAACACACAGACGCACCGAGCGAAAACGGCGTTTGCTCCACCAATTTGCAGCAAGTCTACATTCAGGCGCTTTCCGCCATGTCAAGGATGTGCTGTACTGGCGGTGCTACTTGGTGTCGTATTTATTTACACTCGAGACAACGGCGAAAATGAGGTGCCCTCCTTCGAACCGCATACTCCCTCAAGGCTCCACACCGTGCCACCCTAACCTAACTAACAAACGACCCAGACAACGGCAACGCCACGTCTTACCACGTCTTGCCACAGCTCTAGTAAAATGGCGGAAATTAATGTGTACCAGGGCCCCGTGAACTTTCGGACCCGCTTTCTACTGTTCGCTGAAAACCGCCCGGGCTACACGCAGGGAGTTTCGGGTGGACCGCGAGACGGTCCTGACGGTAAACTTCTTCGTACGCGTGTGCTGAGGCCTTCCAGCAAATGCTGGCAGCCATATGCGGCAAATGGGCAGAGGAAGTTCTGGCGATGAGCTGAGGTGGGCTTTTGTTTGAATTCCTTTCTGCCCGTGCCTCACACACACACACACACGGTGGTGGTCATGGCGGGGCAGAACATTTTTGTCATTCACATCGTTCCATACTGTCCCCCAAATCCGAAGCCGACGCACGGTAAGCGGATGGAAAAGTTTTCACTGCATAGATTCTTGGCTCGACTTTCTTTAATGATAAGAGACTCCGGTGTGTGTGTGTGTGTGTGTGTACTTTGTAGTGCAGAACCTCGAAAAGGTGCTATCTGGATAGCGCTCATGCTTTTGCAGAGCGTATATCTTGGTGGGGAATATAACCAAGCCTCAACCGACACTGGGTCCTCTTGAAATTCTTCGCCAATCCTAAAGACCAAGACCTGAAGCTCCTGAGCGCTTGGATGGATGTAGCAAAACTAGGTTCCACCCCACTCCTCTAGTGCGCTGAGTAACTATGGCTTTGGCTGTGTGTTCATGTTTGTGTCCCTCAACGGTGGTTCAGGTGGAAAATCGATTTTTCCTTCCGCTTACGTGCAGGGAACCCGGGCTGCGCGGCATTAGAGTGCGGTTGGCAAAGTTAGAATATGCAATGTTTATAAATCCCACCCACGCTTCCGGTCAATTCTCTGCCACCCGGTTCTGAACCCGAAACGACCATACACACACCGTGAGGGAACGACGAGCGCTAGCCGTGTGAGTGCATTCCATTTTCCATTGGGATTACTTTTCACTTCACCTTCACTTCACTGCACACACACACACACTCGATGTACCATTTTCGGTGTGGCTGCACGGGAAGTGCACTAGCGTCCCGAACCTTGCACACAACACAAATAACAATCCGGATTGCGGATAATGTTATTTTCACGCTCCTCTTCCCACGGAAAGGGGCGGGAAAGCGACTTCCGCCCGTTGTATCCTAGCATCCGTTCCTTCCGCCGGCCGGATGCATTGTGCAAATGGTTACCAATCAACGGAAGCAGTTCAATTCCGTCTTTCGTGGGTCGAAGGGAGCAGAGTCGTGGCACAAGTTTGCCCCGGCTCTCTTTTTGCTGGCTGCATATCGAGTGTATCGATAAGATCGGGGAAACTCGAATTTTCCCGTACAATGATATATATGTATGTGTGCGTGTGTGTGTGTGTGTGGGATCGAAATGGATGCATACTGGAGAAAAGCACGAGGATCTATTAAAGGATCACCGATGGATTAAGGAATTAAGCAAATATAGATCACCGGTATGGTGTGCTTTACTGTAGGGTAGGACCAAGCTGTACGGGGTGGAAATATAGTAAACCGGACGATTTTAAGGAATTGATTTTCCCTCCACTACTAACAGAGTACTAATCTCTCCCCCTCTCTATGGCAAGAGCTCATTCTTCTAATGGATTCCAGCTGGTTGGATAGAAGTCTTGCAGTATGTGAAGCACTTGCGATGTATGTGCGCCCGCTGCTTCCGATTCGATCAATATGTTCAGCCAAGAGACGTTTCTTAATGGAACGACCGGAAGTAGTAAGCACTCGACCAATCGTATCGTACGTACGGCTCGTAAACTCTTCCTCACCGTCCAGTAAGTACATTAAGGCGTTCTCACTTAACCTAGATATGCAATTTGCATACAGCCTTGCGCCGATTAGGCATCGTGCACTTTGCTTTATGTAGGAATTTTGTTATCTCCTGAAATTGCAGAAGGGGTACAGGAGAGAGTGTTCAAACATTATGTTCTTCGTTGTAGACTACAGTTTAAGTAACTGCTCACATAACATAACATAACAGGAACATGCTTTTTCCTCTGAGTCCTCTCTAAGCTAGAAGACCAGTTACTGTAAGGGTCGTTGTAGCATGTTGAGGGGCAACACCTGCAATATTGAGGTCATATTTTAATTTTTGTTCGTCGTATGTCACTTAAAAATGAACATTGACAATACACATTCAACAGTCATTCTAAATTGGTCGTAAAATCCAGGACATCCTTTACTTCCTCGTCAAATCTCGTCTAGTAGCAAGAATATTACTATAAATGGCCATACCTTGACTACCATCTACTCAATTTAAATCAAAATAGTCCAAAAAAGTTTCTAACCCGTAAAAAAACGCAGACAAATGACCAAGCTTTTCACGTGGAAAGAAAATACCCGAAAACCCCTGAATAGGACACATTCTAGTAACTAGACTTCTGACGCTCTTAGTGCTCGCTTGTCCAGAGAGCCGAACCGTTCCAGCAGTGCCGACACTAACCGACACCAACCATAAATAACGAACCGCAACGACCGCAAGCAACCAACCGGGTGAGATTCTTTTCACCTCTTCTGTCAACTTCAGCAGCTTCCGCTGCACTTAACACTGGATCGCTGGGGTTCGCCAACACCAAAAAAAAAAAAACGAAAGAAATATCTCACAGAAATGATTTCCATTATTCGTTCGTGCCCCGGTACGGTGCACCATTTTTCGCTACATTTTTGCCGCGTTACTTTCGAGCCTTAAATAGGTGGTTTCCCGGTCCCATGAGATGAGGTTATGTGCTGGGACAACCCATCAAAACAGCCCGTCAAAGCGATCCACGCGAAAGTGAACCACGTCCGTTCGGTTTGCGCTAAGACCTAACGGCTGGCTGGTTGACGGACGCGCGACTGACTGACTGACTTGCTTTCTAACGCTATCCGGACAACTTTACCACCCGGTCCGTTTTCGTTTTTTTACCGACATAAACAAAATTTCCCATAGACGTGCGTTTCACATCCGTGCATGGAATGGAGTGCTTTATCTTGTACCGAGAAAACACCGGAAGCACTCGTAATCGCACTCGCACAACCCATCGCGTCAGTAAGTCGCCCCCCTTTTGACGTTGTTTTAGAGTTTAGTATGAAATATTAGAATGCGAGCGTAAATAACGCTGCTAGGGGAAAAAATTGCTGCTGTTGAATGTGTGTGTGTGTGTGTGTGTGTGAGAGAGAGTTTGGACAGGAAATGGTTGGCAAACCGTTTAACGTTCCCATGTGCTGGCCACTGACCACCTAGACCGAGACGTCAGAATTTTCTCCCGGGAGTAGATTATGTCGCTGCAAATAGCTTTTGGTGTAGGTGACTGAAACACACTCACACGCGCTCGTAAACCCCTTAGCAGATGATGAGAAGCTTGGTTGGGTTGTTGTAGAAAATTTACATCCTTCGGGGACTTACCTGGAGTAAAAGGGAGAGAAAGAATAAAAAAAAAGAAGATAAGTACGTTTCCTCTTGAGCAATATCGGGAGTGATATATATGTTATTTTTTCATAAAATGTTGCGTTGATGAAAAAATTATGTTGCGATGTTTGAGTACGATAAATTCGAGAAAAGGAATAATTGAAGTCACTTCCAATAAATGTGTTCATTAGAAAGAGTATCAATGATTTAAACAATAAGCAAATTTGGCATAACAAACAATCTAACCAATCTACGTCTGATTTTTGTTATATCTTGAACAGCCCATTGTTTTAAAAATTGGTGACATTTTTCATGACATTGTTTGTCATCAAATCAACAGTCAAAAAACCAAGCACATCAGGATGATTCGCGCCGGAAAGTAAAACCGGGACATCATGAAGGCTGCTGAACACTATTAAACCCATCCAGAGCGAGATGGAAGAAGAAAACTATATCGACAACAAAAAATATTGTTCACATCGACGCTTTCTTGGCCAATCTGCAAGCGTGAGTGCTCTCAACAAGGCTTCCGGATCATTTTTGATGGTTATATCAGGGTGCTGGAAACTATAGTGATGTCTTGGATCACTAGAGTGGTCAATGGAAGGCTTTTTTGTTCGAATGTGGCCTCTTAGCTAGCTGCATCTTAATTCTCTGTTTGGACGCAGATGAATGTGAGACTAATCGATCGTCGAGTAACAACAAGGCGGAACTATTAGAGAAAATTTAGTTGCCAGGGCTTGTTTCAGGTTCCGAAACCGGATCCAGGAAGCAATCGATACTGAAGGCGGATATTTTGAGTAATATCGACCAAATATCATACCATGAGCAGCTTACCCCTCTTTCTACAAAAGTGAATTGTCCTAAATTATTATATTTTCCTATATTTTTTTTCTTTTCCTGTAGGCAACTGTCAACTTTACCTTGAACACCCTGTAAAAACACGACAGATAGCAATGCTATGTAATAAACAGTTTTATTCATTTTTAAGCCATGAATGTTTGCATTAGAGAAAGAAGCGCGAGAAAAATTTGTTGACCATAATATTTAACGACCCAAAACACAAACACCCACCCCATGAATACATTAAATCTGACATTCTTTCCCCCATCGCCACCAGATACATGTGAAATAATCGACATGCAGCTGCAGCTTCAAATTGAATACGATGATGGCGCAGTTAGCAGCTAAAAAGCTAGAAACGGAAATGTGCGGAAGAAAGGTTAAAAAGGGAGAGATTGCAATAAGAATTACGGTCTGTCGTAAAACCCAATCGCCAATTTAAATAACAAATGCAACGTGATACGGAAAGCAAACGGTCAATACACAAACTCAAAAAAAAATATGGAAAAAGGTAAACAAAAGGCGCTGTTATAAAACTGTGGGACCATAAATCATGCTTTTACATCTCACATGGCATCATTAACGCAAACATTGGCTGCATTCCGATGGTTGGTAAGCGTATGATATCACTCTGAAGAATTTTTCTCTTCGAATAAAGAGGATTATCTTTTTTTATCTGAAGAATCAAGTAAGACACAACCGTACTTGAATATCCGTCCGCTTAAACATGACCCGAAATCATTCAATAATAACCCACCATCTAACCGTGACCAAATATAAATCGTTCACAACAATGGAACAATTACCGATTGACGGTTGGGACGAACGGTGGAAGGCATCCAAGAGAGAGAGAGAACGATGGCTTAACACCAATCCGATCCGAAGACGCAACAGAATGGAACAGCACAGCATGAAAAAAAAAATCCTGCGTTCCTTCGCAACGAGACGCCAAAACGACAGAAAGAATCAAAATGTAATTCAACCGTAGCGACGTAATGACCACACCTTAAGCACCGTTTCGCGACGCTCCAACGCCTTGGCGTCATCATATTTTGCCCTAATGGCCAAGGGCAAAATCGAATCACGCCGAACCGTAAGTCGTTACCGACGTCAGCCCAACAGATCCATTTAGCTGTGGGAAAACTCCCGGGAAAATTGTAAAATATATCTCCTCCACAACCGAAGATCTGGACCAACCTTCAATCGAAATCAAATTTCTGCTTCCATCACCTTGACAGCTGGACGAGCTGGCGACCAGTTTTCACTTGAGTCAAGTAGACGAGAAATAAAAATTCACACCCCCGTCCTAAAAGGAAAACCTCACGGAATAGGAAAATCGCACGTTTCATCTTTTCCGTTGCCTTTTGGGAGTGTTTTATTTATTCAAATTCACTCTCGACGGTCGACTGGACGAGTGGTAGATCTAGCGCCCGCCCGGTGAGTGATTCACTTTCGCAGTCCATCCTTTTTCCCATTTTCCACCACTTTTCCCAGCACTCATCCGCCAGCACTCATTACCATAATTATAACGACGCGCTTTTAATGCTGATTATGCACTTCATTCTAGGGATTGCTTTGCAAAGTCTCCCTTCCTCAGCCATTCGCGAATCCTTGCTTGGGGTGGTGTTTTAATGGAACTGATTCCTATTTGAGTGTTGAGTTTCGGACGTTTTTTTTTCGTTTATTCTCCTCTGTCCGTTACACTTTTGTTTCAGAATAGCTGAGTTCTTTGTTTTTTTTTTGCTGGTAAGACCGGTAACAAAGCAATGGGGTTTTTTTTTTTGCTGTTACTCCACAAAAAAGTTCTACGGAAATCAAGCCGCTCAAGAAAGTGAACCTCCCCTCTTTGGCCCGCTTTTGTTTGTTAACGACGCTCGCTCGGACACAAAAGATTTATCCGTGTGGTTTATCCGAGATGATCCGCTTATCTGACTTCGGACTTTGGTCGTCGTAGTGGAAAAGTGAAATTTTCTTAGAAAACGTAGCTGCTTGAAAGAGTTGTTGTTTAAGGGTGTCTCAACGTGTGGAAGAAGATGTTTCGGGACAGTGACTTGAATTAATATGTTTGCCTGACTGTTCAAGCTAAATCTCCAATTTTTCACATATTAAGCGTTCTAGCTCTCGTCTAAAAGGAAATATTAACTCTTTACCCAACTTCTGTAAAATATTCCTCGCCCAATAATCCTCCCTCCCATACCTAGTGCTTCAAATAATAAATTAAATAACACTAAATTAAATCCCGACCAACCGCAGGCACACCAACCCACACGGTATTAGCCCTCACAGAGCGCTGGTAGCAGTTTTGTCCCTCACAAATTACCTTGCTGACACACGCATTCATGGGCTGATCCTTTTCCTTACCCACACACACACATACGAGGATAATTCGAATTTTACGCTTTTCCCACTACATTCCACCAGAAGAGAGATGTACACACACACACACTCATCCAGCACCCGCACCCGAAAACCCCAAAAAGACGGTCCCCGGTAACCGTGGTCCGCAAAAAGGGTCATCACCAGAAACTAATTTACGACCGCGTCCGGTGCGAAACTTCAGGGATTAGATGAGTGTTTTGCCAGTGGGATCCGAACGGGATGGTAACTTTCATCCAACCCGCCGTAAGCCTCCGGGGCAAAATGGGCCAAAAACGGAACTGTCCACACTGTGTGTATGGGTGTGTGTGTTTGGAAGGTAAATAAAGAACAATTTGTGTGGAAATTATTTTGAATAAATTTTCTCCCAACCCATGTCGCAGGCTCAGACACACTCTCTCTCCACCAAATCACCGGTGGATGTTGGTTGAACGGAAAAGCGCTACCACACACACACACACACAGACACAAACGGAGGCCGGAAAAACTATTCCCTCCTTTGATGGTGCCAACCATTAACGGGCTCCTTTCGGATGACAGTGGGAATGGGATAACATTTAGGCGACCTTAAACATCGGCTGACTGTGGCAACAGTGTATCCTCTGGCTTGGAGGGGGATGAATTTTCAAACGCTCGCAGAAAATGGAAGCCAGTTGACCAGCTTTTTTCCCATTTTCCCCGGTCTTTTCTGTAACCCTTTTCTGTCCATTGTTTGGTCGAACGCAGCAGAGTGCAGTGCAAGATCTGCAACGCAAGCAGAGTTCGGATGACTGGCCTGTGGTAGGAGTGGACCCAGTGTGTTTTAGGCTACATCCAGCACAGGACCTAACTCTCTTCGGAATTAGGAAAACAGAGACCAAAAAAGCCACCCCTTCGGTAAGCAATGTTCTTCTAGCTACATAGTCAGGGTATTGCAATTCCTGGTCAGGGTAATAACTTAGTCTGAGGTACGGCAAAAAAAAACGCTTGAGTTGTGGTATGAAAAGTGCATTCAGTTGCATCTCTCTATTGGTGGTGCAACGCATCGCTTTCATTGTGTGTAATCGTTCAATAGTGAGAGGGATAATATCGATTTTTCCTGGGCACTCTAATGCTTTTAACCAATCAGGAGCGGAAGTTTTACTACTGAATCATTCCCCAAAATCTACTAATCTGTAAGCCCATTAGCCTGGTTCGGAAATGACCAGAGTTGCTTACGGCAAAAAGTGAGTTGTGAGAGCAATTTTAGGATCCCAGTGCTTGGGTGTAAAAGTTTGATCCATTGCTCAGGACACCCAAAAAAAGTAAATGGCACTAAAGCATTGGGGGAATCAATAGAATTCTACCACAAAACATTGTAGGGAACAGGATGGCGTTTTGGGCCAGGATAAGAGCTAGTTTAGTTTGGTGTTTAGCCATAAACAATCAGGGCAGGTCCCCTTTGGCTCCAAAACGATTCCACGGAGGCGCCTACAATCCTAGGAGCGTTCTACGAAGTTACGATTAAAGGCAATCAATAAATCGATATTATTGTTGGAAATTAACATTACTGATTGATGAACATCGAAATACAACCGGTTACAGTGTACAACATCCATCCAGAACAAGAATTTGCCATCCAACACGCAATATCCGCCACTCGATTAGGCCTCCAATAGCTAATTTTCCGAGTCAAAAATATGATTCAAGCATCACAATCAACTCAACGTCACGCATGGTAAACATAACACTCAAACAAATTTCCCATCAACATTCAGGCTAATCCTTCGGAAACACACACACACGCCCACAGAGACCCACCACACAGGAAAGACTTTTTCGCGTGAACAAATTAGCTCAGCCAGCTTCTTCCTGCCGGGCTAGCGTCTTCCTGCCATGTAGCGTGAGCGATTTGTTTACTTCCAATGTTGCCTGCTTCCGGTTTGGCTACCGATGCTGCCTTTGTTGCACGTGAAACCGACCGAAATTCGGCAAACGAAGCGAACCCACCATAGGCATGGGATGGCATGGCGCAAAGGGCATCTGTTTCTGACCGGGCCACAAGAAAAACCACATCAAAGCAAAGCGAACAAACCTTTCGGAGTTTTGTTTTTTTGCTTCTCCCCACTATTACAAAACGGGTCAGAGGTAAAGTTTACTTCCGAGCCGGAAGCCTTAGCACAGCATCACCCGTATGTCTCGGCCAGCTAGCGTTTTGGGGTGATTTGGTTTTGTGAAGTTTGAAAAAGTAGTGGGAAAGCGTAGAGTTTGCTTTTCCGATTCAGGGTTTTTTTTAGTGTGTGTAAATCCTTTTGCTTTATCAACATTACTCAGCAGAGTTCTCACGAAGCTATCACTTTACATCTTCGGCAACGAATTACTTTAAACAAATACGACTTCACAATTCGGGTTACAACTCAAACACACCCCCATCGCCTATCTTTCATCTCCGTATGACGAGCCTTTATTGGGCTTTCAATCAGTGATCAGCAGTTTCCATCCCCCCTCAAAGCACACACACACATAAGCTCGTGTTTTTTTGGGGAAAACAAAACACCGCTCGAAAAGCTCCTATAAATTTTCATCATCTGAATACCGCTTGCAATTTCATCAGCAATTTTCAAAATTGAAAAGCCTTTCACGCTGCTCTCATCAAACTGTTCCACCAGTGTGCGACCGGAGCGAAACATTTGTCGGCAAAGTGTTGTTTGGCGCAGGCTGTTCGTCTTTGGGCCTCAGCGTCGTCGTCGTAAGAAAGGATAAAATTGTCACTAAAGCAAGATTTTATCAATCGCAAAAGGGCGCGCGGGGCAAGGACCAGAGATGGTGGCCACGATGAAGGCCCGGCATCTCATCTTCAGGCCCATTACGATGAGAGGTTTCATCACCGTAAAAGCAAACCGCCGGATCAGATTTCGGTAGTGTCGGGAGCGCCCATGTCATCGACCCATCTTAAAGGATATCGGTTTTATTATCGCTAGCTTTGCGCATCGTATTTGCAGTGCAGACCGTATAATGATGAGACTGATATCGGCGTACATCGTCTCGTAAGACGCGTTATTGAACTGGCTGACTTTTGCGCTAATGCTGAAGATAGTTTGGCACTGTTTACTGCTTGCGATGACATCTGCACGTCTTGTAGAAACCATTCAAGGGTAATTCATTTTATCGACTAAATAGGATGAATGCGTACATTAGTCCTACATCTTTCAGGATGCTCAATGTATTAAAAAAAACTGCACAAAAAACCTTTCACAACTTCTCCAAATCGCATCGCAACGTATTCACCACTACGATCCGCCATTTATTTCGTGCTCTCGACGTGTCCAGCCTTAAATTAAGCCGTTTCGTTTTTATTTTACCGCTCCGGTGCAAAGGCATTGATTACGGTCCGCCGTGAGGACCACTCAAAGCTCAATGATGCTTCAAAGCATTCATTTTGACACCGCATAATTATTCGGTGGCTTGACAAATTACGCCATCCGAGGTGCTTTGCGTTAGGATATCATTAACCGAGAACTCATCAATTCTAAATCATCGTTAAAAGACAGACACTTCCGTGTTGCCATTCGGTCCCGCTAATGCAAACTCCTCTGTGGAGACATCTGCCCAACAACACATTCTACTAGCACACACCCGAGACGAAAAAAAGCCTCCATTTTTGTTGGCTTTTTTCCCCCCGTTTTATAGCCCCCGATTACTTTGGCACTGCAAAATTATGGCAACATTCCCTACACCGGTGCGGGAATGTTGTTCCTTGTACCTCATTTCACACATAACAACAGCGCGCATGGTTGAAACGCGCGTGCAGTAGTGGCATGCGTTGCTCGCCAAGGAAGAGCAATAACCGTGCCGGGCTATAATCTCGCTTTAATGTGGGTGGTCGATGGAGGTCCCTTCTGGATGGTCAGCCACACGGTGGAAGAATACCCGGACCAGCGCCAGCACACGGGGAGACCACCCCGAACCGGTCCATCTCATCATCGTAATGGTCATTTCTCTTCGCGAACTCCTCGCAGGCTGGACGAACTGGGGGCGCAACAATTCGATACCACCGTGGTGTGTGTCTCTCTCGCTCGCTGTGCGCTTCTCGTAAGCAGTATCAAGTCCTTCTGTTCTACCGTTGCCACATATTATCGTTTCCCCGTGCGCCTAACCATGCGTCGTGGTAGCGCTTTGATCGCAAGAAACAGCAAACTACCCATCAAAAACCGGTACGTAAACGGGACCCTGGTTCATTATTATTAACGTCATTATTACATATTTTGTTGGTTTTCTTCGGCTGCCGCACGCTGCCCAAAAGCATTGGAGGTTCGTTCGGCTAGCAGGCCAGGAGGTCGGAAGGGCTATGAGGCGAGGAGTGGCGAGGTTAATTTATTTCTGCAAGCGCTAACGAAAAAAAGCTGCACCTGCAGTTGGTGCAGTTTTTTGCAGTTGCACAACAAACCGATCAGTGGGGTCGATCGTTCTGGACCAATATCTTTGAAGTGGTAGTTGGTATTGAGCCTCGAGAGTTGGGAGAGTCATGTCTTACTGTTATTTTTGGCCACAAGTTCTATGCTAAGATAAATATTACTACATCTTAAAGTATCGACATTCGAAAACGATTTCTTATATCCAAGAAACTCCAATCACTGCAATTTGTAGACTAAAACTGCACTCCCAGTGCTCCCCATCGCCGAAAAGAAAACATTGTTCATCCGGGCATTACTAAATATGTCTCTTTCTCTCTCGAAAAAAAACCCTGGTAAAATATTCAGCAACTGCATCTAAACTTCTACATACCCAGCATCATCACCAGGACACGGTGGTGCAACAACAGCAACAAACACAGACGAACCCGACGAGCTTTCGCAGCGCATGTTTACCGAACGACCATTTGACCAGCATGACATGTCTTGGCTTTGTTTGCTTTTCATTTGTACCCCACACGGCTGGAGGTGCACGTGGCAGGTCCAGTGAGACGACGATTAGGTCATCGCTTACTTTTTAAGTTCTTTCCGGCCAGTCTCCGTCAGAAGCTTTGGGAGACATATCCCGACGGCACCCGGGACTGCAACAATCTAGAGCGATAGAAGTGGAAATCCATCTCCGAGCTTTCGAAACACGGCACCGGCGGATAACATGACCGTGGCACCATTGGCAGCCGGGTTCAGACCCATCATGACTGGAATGATGCTTCTGCTCTCATGTATTATTCAAAAATAGTCCTTCAGCATCCTCCAGCATCCTGAAGGGCCGGTACAGCTACGTCCAACTCACCGAAGGTCGGTGTCCGGTCTCATTTTGTTAACGTTTTGGGGTCATCACTAATTCTAGCGTTTGGATATCCGTGGTGTGTGTGTGTGTGTGTTTTTTATATATCTTTCTCTCTAAAATAAGACGCCACCACTGGTCTCTATCGAGCCAGGATCAAGCAGTCAAATAAGCTCCGCTTTCGCCAAGTCACGCTTTTTTCGGAACCGAAAATCATTGCGCCTTACAAAATCGTAAAGCAGGATTTTGTTTTTTTTTCTTGCGCCCACTTCATGGCCTGAACAGCCCTCGGTCGCTCGGTTTTTGTTGCCACGCCAACCTCCTACAACGAGTTCGAAAAGCATCCAGCCGCTTTTACTGTTGTATTATTCATCTGTGCGCTAGCCCGGACTCCGGCCACCCTCCCGGGTATCACATTTCGGCCCCAAGAGCAGAAAACCACACGCCGCCGCCCGTACAAAATCCCTGCTAAAACAAAAGCAAAATCCCGGAGCGAGATTCTATTCTTCCTCGTTAGAGGTAGAGCATTAGCGAAAGCATCATGCGGGTGGCAGGAAAAGTTCTCTTGAAGGCATTGAAAGATAAGCACAAATTTCAATTAATCAAAACAGTTCTGTGCTCTCGGTGAGGGGTGGGTGGGCGAAAGTAGTAAAACCGGAATGCGGAAGCGAACGAAGCGAAGATGAATGGAGCGTGACGGAAAATCGGGTACGTCTTTGTATTGATCGAAACCGAGCGCGAGAGGGAAATTTCCGAAAGTAAAAAAACACAAGACATCTCCAAACAAACGGTCTACCGATTTTGGTCCGGACGGTGGCCCCGGGGCCACGCCACGCCACGAGCATAAAGCGAGAGAATAATAGTCACGGGATTGGTGCAAAAATAAGTTGCACTCTGCTTCGATTTTATGCAAATCCCTACACTCGACCTATCTATGCCACTCGATGCGGACGCAGTCATCCTCGCGACGTCAGAGCGAACACGTGCCTTTTCGGGCGAGTCGAGCAAGCGGAAGAATAATGTTATCCCCGTCAAGGGTTCTACTCTGCTGACAGGAAAATGTAAGGATTCTGCACATAACTTCAAGAATTTGCTTTCCAACATTCCTGGATGAAATTTAAACACATCAACCATGGTCTAGAACATCGTCCATGTTGGATGTTTGGAAGATTTAAGACAAAATCATAGCTTTCATAATGAATAAATAGTCCAGAAATGATGACTTCAAAAAAAAGGAAGGACCAGATCTTCTTAAGACCAAAAATAAACACCAACAATCCCTCAACAAAAGAAAACCTCACCAAGCAAGATAAGAGTGAAAAAGTCGCATCCCGGGAATGTTAGGGAATGAATAAGTAAATAGGATGATTTTTCATTTCTCGGACGCCAGACTGCCCGGGGAGGACAGCAGGTGAAAACGAGCCCGAAAATCTTTCTCCAGAACTCTCGCCATAGAGACCAGAGCAGCGAAAAAGAGCTAGATATGCGAAAACTGCCGGCAAAAATGGAAAGATTTGGCACATTTCTATCTGTGCCATCGTAAGAAACGAAGTGCGACCCCGAAAAGACAAACTTCCCGAGTACACGTGGCACAAAAACCCCAACGTTTGGAGAGCAGTAGAGTGCTCTTCGACACGGTGCTTTCTTCGCGCGGGTAAACCTCCTGCACATTCCGGCTCGTTTCTTCGCGAACAGCGGAAATGAAATGTAAATTTTCTCTTCACTCGTTATGAAATATACAACTTCCTTACCCGCACTACCGAACTCGAGCGCACTATCCAGTTTGGATTGATGGCTCCACGCTTTTCAAGGAGGGCGCGTTCCAGCGGCTGGGCTGGACGAAAGAAGCTGCTCACTGTAAAGCTGACAACACCGACCTATGCAGCGATTGAATGTCAATCAATCACAACGACCCCGCATTATGGAGGCCTCTGTGTACATCGGCAAACGGATGACGACAACGATTCTATTTTCCACTGGCTGACGACTGCAACTGGTTGCCAAGTTGTGCTTCTCCTTCTCGGGAGGCTCCAGTGCCTCAGAGCAAGTTGGGTCAATTATAGTGGTGTTTCACAATTTGCATTGCAATTACAATCCAATTCATCCAGCTGCATGTTATGGGTCTTTTATTTTCCCCGATAGCCTACTGCCGATCGAGGACCCGGGTGAGTTGCATCTTATGTCTTTAAATTCATTAAATTGGATCATTTGCTTGCGGGACTACCTTCTAGCACAAAGCGCAGAGCGAACCGATTCATTCATTAGGGGAATCCAATTAATCGCTCGATCGGAGCACCTTCTTGAGACGATGCGATAAGAATATTCCCTCCTGATGCCTGACGAAGTACTACATTATCCCGGCGCACCGTGTATTCCTTTCCATTTTCAAAATAATTACTTCTCGGTGTAAGCGAAGCTGCAGCTGAGTGCAGTATCACAAATGGTTCTTCTAGCGGGAAAGTTTTGCTCCTTGTAAGAAGGATCCACTGTGATTGCTCTTTGCTAATGGGTTCCCATGCCATTTGCCGGCCGCTCCTCTCTTCCCTCGCTTCCCAATTACGCGGGTCCACGCGGGTGCTTCATTATCGTCAAAGTGCGAAGCCGAAACGCATCTTATCATCTTGCCACAACCCCTTTTTTGTTGTTGCTGTGCAAACGGTGTCGGCAACAAGGTGCGTTCATAAATTTAATGCTCCTCACAAACAGGGGTTCGCGGCAAGGAACGACTGCATGTGTCCCCCGAGGGAACGGGCTGTAAGAGCCGCTACCCGGATATGAAGGAAGTGCTCGATAAAAGCGTTCCAAAGATAAGGACTTCCCGACCGACAGTTAGCATCACCTTCGCCTTTGCATTGCTTCAAAAGCACGATCCACCAAGAAGTCACCCCAGGAAGACTTGAAGATTAGTGAAAGTATTTCGCAACCCTCTTTCATCGCTCGCCCGGTAGAGCATTAAAACCTTGTGGGGGGTTGTGTTTTGTGTGTAGAACGGGTTGGATATAAAAACTCAAGCCGCTGCCAGAAGGGGTGATGCTGTGTATTTTTTTATAATTTAAATTGTAATTAATAAAATTAATGTGCCACCAGCGCCGGGCCCCAGTTTACGTTCCGGAGCGTAGGAAATATATTGCACTTCCAACCAGTGGGGCTAATGGAGCAGAAACAACTGAGCAACTTGGGAGGGCCAGGAGGGCTTGTGTTGCAGTGGGGAAAATCGTGAGGGAAAAGTTCTCAATCTACGAGTGTCGAAAGCGTAGCGGTTTGCTCCGTGGAGCTAGTGAAAGCCAACGCGATGGAGCAAAGGTTAAGCAGGGTGCTACATATTTTACTGTGTTTCACCTTGGTTGTTTTTTGCTTACAAAACGCGTTTTCGATTAATCCACCGGCTCAATTCAATCACCCGCTGGATGCTATAACTTACCAGATGTAAGCAATTTGTTAAGATAACAACGCTAATTTACTCTACATGATTAGCTTTCGCAATCTTTACTCGCAAGAAGTAAACAAATTGTTGAAAAAGAATGCTTCAACCAATGGAGAAAAAAAACGTTTGTCCGCTTCAAACGTTGCTTTTAATTAAAATTAAAAATTGCTTATTTATTTCATGCGAAGGCGAATGGTCTAACGAACATTCCAATTTCGTTTCCTTGGAACAATCCGCACCCATACAATGTGCTCCGGTATGTTTGACATTTTAAGCAAATAGAAAGCTAACTAAAACAAATCCCAAATCCTATACCAATCAACGATAATCACTAACAGCCAGTCGGCTTTGGAGCCTCCCGCAGAGCGCGCCAAAAGATCACACTGATCGTCCTTACCGGCGTCCCCCAACCCTTTTGCTGCCTGCTTTCGCTTGCTGTTGTTGTGCGCGATTTATATACGAACCTACACGATTTTTACGCTCCTAACATTCGTACGACGCGGAACCCTGCCGAGCTAGCTCAAAACCATCGCGAGGACATAAATAAGGGGACTTGTTTCGATTTCGATTTTCGGAAAGCACCACAACACACGGGCTGGCTGGCTTGTCGCACAGGGTTTAGCAACAAACAGAAACAGCTAAACTCGGCTGAAGTGCATTTGTACATTCGCCAACCGATCCAGCTTTGCAATAATTCAAACATTTAACCCATTTGGTAGCTGCTTACGGTTTCGGGTTGGATCGCACGTACAAAAGAAAAAGGAAGGTACGGGCGTAAGGGTATGTCGCGATTCTTCGATTTGGTACACAAAACGTTTCGCGGTCGCAGCAATCGATGACTTCAAGTGGGCGCACAGTGGGAAAACGTGTGAACAAATATTTTTGGATTGTGGAATTTATTTATATTTATCTGGAGTTCTCATCATAATCATACACAACACCATCAAAAAACATAGGGATCTTCATGAACGAACTAAAGACTAGTTTGAGGAATGAGGGCTAATGAGGTCTGTGGACTCACCAGGACTAAAGACTTTTGAAGACTAAGGGCTCATGATGACTGAAAATTCATGACAACCGTGGTTTCATGAGGACTAAGTATCCATGACGACTGAGGACTCCTAAAGACTGACGACTCTTAAAGACTGACGACTCATGAGGTCTGAGGACTCATGGGGACTGAGGATTTATCAGGACTGAGGACACATGAGCACTGAGGAGTCGTGAGGACTGAGGCTCATGAGGACTAAAAACCTAGGGACTTATGAAGGCTAAGGCTCATTTTTAAAGTTCCATTTAACATTTTATCTTTAAATAATTCTTTTTAAAAGTGATTAGACCTAGACAATTATTTGACTTTTTATACTTTTAGCTCGTTTCACAATAGATAGTTACCTCAGTTTTTGTCCCCGCTTTGTCCCAACGTGAAGGGCGTAAGTAGCGATGCCCTTTTTTCCAACTATGTTCTTCTACGACAACACCACACATCGTGACTCTCGGTGAGCGGAATTGCATTTGTGTCATTATGCACTCGAGCCCGCATTTGTGCAAGCGAATTTCTACGATCCATTCGATCCGCTTCTACTCGACCCATTGACCGTTTTAGGGCAGTAATTCTGTCAAACATAACGCATGAGATCATTTAATGGATCCCGCGTAGTGTTTTGTGCGAACCAAACCCATTCCAATGGCTCGAACCGACGACCAGGTCACCCCCTTTCTCATCTCCTTCGACGGGATAAATGTCTCGAGCAATCGTTTTGCTTTGACGTGAGCTTAATTCGCCCTTTCAAATTTATTGCTAATTACCTCATGGGCATGGGTACCAGCCTGCCGAAAGCTTCTCCTAACGCTTCTTCACCAGTGTGTGGCGCCCGTCAAAGCATTGCGCCCGTTCTGCGAATTGCTGTTACAGCGCACGCTGCCCTTCTTCGATCGCTGAAGTTGCGCGGCTTAATGGAAGCTTAGGCGAGCTGCCCGTCACGGACGGGCGGATTATATTGCAAGAGTGAATCCTGCCGGCGCACTCCAGAACCCCCTAAACCCCGGCATCATCAGCATCATTTTGAAGTTTCCGTCGTCCCACCCGACCGACCCATCGGAACGAATCGACCCGAAGCTTATCGCCGGTACAGCGGAAAAGAATGCGGCACAAAGCGAAGTAAGCCAACTTCACGATGAGTTGGAGCGAGGGCAACATCGAAACGATGAAACATAAGCATAAACAAGAAGCTTGTCCAATGTGTTACGGCTCGGTAGCAGCGGTAGCGGGTGAGTAATACCCTCTCAGGAGGGGGGGGGGAGAGAGGGGAAGGGAATGGGGAAGGGGGCGGTGAAGCGAGAAAATCAATCGATCTGTTCCGCGATGGCCACCAAAGGGCTCTCCGGGGCAGCGCACAACACCACGGTCGAGAGAGATGCAGCAGACGGCTGCTCGGATGTGCTACTTTTCTCATCTTTTTCCCACCATTGCGTCTTTGGCAGCAATTCTTCGATTTATTCTGTTCCCTCACTTGCTCTCTCTCTCTTTTTCTCTTTCAAGTCCACCAGTTTCCAGCGCCTTCCAATCGATCCCAGCGAGTGGCCACGTCCGCCCGATACGTAGCGAATGGCTTATTTAAAGTTGAGCTGTAATTTACGGAATCGATTCCGGAGGAGCGGTTCAATTACGATATTAAATTGATTATTCGAGAAAACGGACGGACGTTTTTCGGACACGCTGCCCGGCTAACGGATGAATGAAGATTGCCAGCAGCCGAACGTCCGGGTGAGCGTATCATCCGCCGGCCAGGCCAACACTCCACCGTGCAAGAACCGCTGACACTACGAAACAGGTTCTTTTGCTGAACAGAGACCCGGAGAACACAATCGAGTGTGTTTGTGTGTGTGCATGTATTTGCTGTGAGTGTTTGTGTTGGATTAGGCGAACGAACAACTTCATTAAAGTCGAGCTTCCGCGCGATGGAGTTAAGGCAATGAAATTGAAAATGAGCAAAACGCAATGGAAAATACAACACACAACAACAAAATGCGACGACGATCGGTCTCTATCATGCTTTCCACCTTCTGGAATAATAACCTTCCATTTTGCTTCGTTTGCCCCTGAGTGCTGTGAGGAACGGAGGGTTCAATGAACCGCTGACCGTAACGAAGGAGCATCACTTTATGATCATTTATGCTATCTTTTTTATCAATAACTCCTTTGTTTTGTGGGGTTCTTTTCCCTGGCCCATTCGATACCGCATCGATTAAAAGATCGTGTTCGATCTTCGATCTCCGGGCACGGAAGCAATCAAGCGAAAACAATGGTTGAGGTGTTGCATTAAGGTATGGAGAGCAGCAAACCATGTACATTTGCGTACACCATAAAAGGAGATATTTCAGCAACGATAGCTTGCTACCGCAAACCTCAAGATTCGTTATTAATAGCTTCTACATCTATCCTACATCTATTACCATAACTACATCAACATAACATCATCAAATTTGACCAAAAAAAAAACCTTTAAAGTTGAATTTGAACAATTAATATTTTACGTATTTTAGCTATTGTTGCATCAAAGGTTCATCAGAATCGATTTCTTGACATTTTCCCTACCAACTTAAGGGAAGCTTCAGTCGTGTTGTAGAAGGCCCACGACCTGTTGAAGCTGCAGTTATCAAAAATTACACAAATTTGAGATTTCCCAAGATCTTCTCATAGGGTTTACTCATAAAACTTTCGAGTTCTTGAATATCTGCTCCATAACCTCACTTTCACAGAAAGGAAAACAATTTGATTTTTATGCTTGTCAAACATACTAGCTGCAAACAAATGATAAGCATTATTGTAAAACATAACTTATGCACCAAGAAAATTCGTTTTCCTCACACAGCTTGCGATACGATAAACGTAATAAAATAAATCACAAAACAACACATACCGAAACCGAAGCACTCGCCCAAGGACGACCCACCAAATTGATAAATGAACATGCCAGCATTATCATTGCACCCATTTACAGTCTCATCCCTTTTTTTCCTGTTTTGCAACCACCGTTCAACGCTACCCCTTGGAATCCTGGCGGATTTGCGTGAAATATTAACCCAATCATAACGGTTAGCTCTTATCGGGTGGAAAAGGGAAAGCATTTTCCATGCTCCAACTTGGAAAGGAATAAATTTAATCGAATCAACCTGATACAACCGTTTGCGCACCGGTTCAACCCGTCAATGGGTTACGCAGATTTAAGGTGCAGCTCCTCAGCACCAACTTCAAACAACCTCCCAGCAAGTCAAGCCTGGGTAGCAGATAGTACATACGTCAATATTCATATCATCTAGGCTTTCTCGCTGTTGTTGTTGCCGCTCCCGCTAGCGATCCGATAAGAAAGCACCGAAATTGATCGACCGAACTGTGTAGTAACGAAAGTTCAGTCAAGGAAATCCACCAACCTTTTCCCCGAAGTAACTGCACCTGCCATCAGGCCTAATCCACTCATTCGGGGGGGTTTCGGGGTGGGGGTTGGAGCAGCAAGAGAAACGTAACATTCTAACAAGTTCATTTTTTATTCCCCTGGATATGGTCGTTCCCGTTACTCAAACGAATCGAGCACACATATAAAACATCGACTCGTTTACGTTAACTCTAGCATGCTATTCGATTTCCTCCTCCACGTGTACCGAACCACCGAGTTGAGCAGCATGTTTTATATTCTGTACGCAATTTTCAATTCCTGTCTCGTTTTGCTATCCATCTGAATAAATGGTTTCCCATTCCTGATTCACCATTGTCGGTTTCCGGGGTTCCGTATATGCGAAATTGAAGATTTCTCCACAAGTTTTTTTTTTGCTATTCGTTCGAAAATTTCGGAGGCTTCGTCGCTAAGCGGGCTTTTGGCCGATCGATTTTCATTCAACGCAAAATGTACTCGCTATTGTCGACTTTCGCATGAGAATGTCTGCGCTAAATCGAACCGTCCTGTAGTTACTTCAGCGAATTTAGCTTAAACTCTTCCTCCGCTCAAAAAAACCTTCACGTTTAGAGGATCGGGGAATCGAACTCCAAAGACACACACACACGCTCACTGGCGGCCAATGTTCAATGATGGATGAAATGTGATTTTTCGCACCACAAGTATGCAAATCCATACTTTAGGTAAACGATAAGAAAACGGGGACCACCCAAACCCGGGGACCACGGCTATCCACGGTTTTCGCTTGGAGTCGACGCCACCTGCTGGATGGAGCTCCGATACCATCAACCATCATAATAATGGTTGCCTTTGCGCCGCCGTTAAGCCGGCCAGTTATAAATGGGTACTGGATGCCGAAGGTTTCGGTTTCGTTTGGTACCGCCAAAAATGCGTCCCCGGTACTGTTTCTACACACTATTTCAAACTGGAGCAGCCCTTTTGTGGCGTTGAAAAATTGACGATTTACTCTGTACTCGGGGCAGTACCCGTTCCAGTGCTTTGTTCCGTTGGTTTTCCATCCGTTTTGTTGTTTTTTTTTTTTTGGGCACAACATTTTAACCAAACAAATGTATCATTTCGTGCGTTTTTGCGTTTTTATTTTTACATTACCTTCCTTTGTGCCTGCCCTTTAACAAGCAGCACAGCTTTTGAATAATGTGTGCGCTACCATTAAGACACCGCTAACGGATGGGTTGGTCCTTAGCGAGTTCATAAATTTGCACGTGACTTACCTGCGAAAAAAACGAAGAGAAAAGAGAGAAAAATCTGGTAAGTAAAAACACATCAAAAGAGTTCACCATTTTGCCACGACATACATATGATCCTTTCCCCGACAGTCGTCACACACACACACACTTTATTCCAGCTTTATTGGTTCAATCCGGTTCTCGCCCTCCAAAAACGAGCGTGGAAAGCACGGTGGAGATATTTATTATTCTTGCATTTTTTTTTCTGCTAAACAAAACAAAGCTGTAGCACACACGGGCGCGTTAAAGCCAGCCGCGAGACTTTGCGCTGCAATTATTCAAATGCTCCAAACGCGGCTACCGGCTAGCGGAGAAATTTATTCATAATTCCAGCGTGTGCTCGCGTGCGCCCCTAAAGGAAAGACACGCCATCGTCGGAGTACATGGGTGTAAACAACGCCGCGGCCCAGCGACGACGACGACGGCGACAAGAGTCGACGCTGTACTGCCGAAAAACTTTGTCCCTCGGGAATGGAGTGGAGTTATGCGTCGAGGCGCGGCATAAAGGAAGTTCTGCACATCAAACAGAAAAAAAACTGCAAGCTTGCTACTTCGGGAGCTGTGTGTTATGTTTTTTTTTTTCGGTGAATTCCCTTCCAAATGTTCTAGGGGACTTACAACATTCCTTGTCCCAGCTTTCGCATGTTAGCAGCACTGGTGTAAAAACATTTCTTTTTCTCCTTTCGGGGTTGTTTGTTCCACTTGCTGGCTGGCTCATTACCATAGGAAACTAATAATTCCGTCACTGGTACACGCGGACAGGAAGCCGCTCAATAACAGTCAAATTTTATTAAAAAAAGAAGAGGGAACATCCTCTATTGACAAGCGAAGTTTCGGCTGTCGGATCGTCGCATAATTTTCACATCCATCTTCTATCGCTCGTATGAGGCTCTCGCGGCAGAGCATCGATAAAACGGAAAGGTAGCAACTCATAAGGCGGGCTCACTGATGATGATGATTATTGTAGTAGTAGCCAATCAATTTGTACCTCGGTAACTACATAACTATTGTTGTGGTGACTCTATCAATGCCATAGATTCGGCGTAAAGAAATCACCAATTTGAAGGCTTAATGTAGTCGTTCTACATCAAAACCCTTTTCCACAGCCACAGTCACAACCCGAACAACATCGGTTCGAAGATCGATTTTTGAATCGCTTCAAGAGACGACACACAATACTTCAGAATTTCCACAAATTGGAGAGTGACTACAAGCGATTCATAAATATTTATACATATTATTGACTGCCGACAATGCTTCCCGATCACATTGGTCACGTTCCATCCCCCGACGAGAGATCGAAGTCCCGGGCGTGATACCGTCAGCAGTCTCCTCATGGGGGCCTAAAATGTCAAGTAATTTTCACCGCCACCACATCTTAGCTCGCGCCTGCACGGTGTTAGTATAGCCTTTAACATGTCTTTCCGCTTCCACTACGTCCCAAAACCTGCTTGATTGACAGGATCATTCTTCGAGCGCACACGGCGAAAATGTGTGACATGATTTTTAAGGAGGGATTTTTTCCCGATTCCCTGTTCAACGCCGACAAATCGACAACACTCGGGCAGAGAAAAACTGGCTTAACTTTTCCACCCCAACCTCGGATAAGGTGGGCGGGAAAACCACCCCCCCCCCCACGAAGTTTCCCCCCCCCCCCCCACACCGAGGGATAATGGGTTTTTGTTAGACCAGCGAACGTGGATAGGGGTGGTCGTTTGTGATTTCCCGAAGCATGGGAGTTTATTTAGTATTCGCAGGACAGACATTTCTGCCCAACAACGCAACGCAAGAGATGATGGAAAATTTGTCGATTGGAAGGCAACAACAACGGGGGGGAAAAACCTGCTTCCTGTTAACTGACAGGGTGAAAGCGTAAATGACTGAATTTAATAAGCCTGATAATGGTGTTGGCACGCACTGGTGTTGGTATTGCTGGAAAAGGGGCTGATGAGAGGCTTCACAGCCAGCAGACTTAGAGCGTCGTTATAAACTTGTGGTTTCGGTGTTACCGTAAGCAGGGTGAGTTTGCTGTTTGTCAAAGTCGGGACTTGAAATCTTTGCCAATCATCCCACAAAACGCCGAAACACTTGTTTGCTCGTTTGCTTTCGTCTAGGTCCCGGCAAAAACAGTAATCACCCATGATCACATGAACACCGACTGAACTGATCAATACATTGGAAAATATTTTGATTCTTTCCCGGCCAAACACAAGACTCACGATACTGCCTGTTGTCAAACAACAAGCAAATGGCCCTAATAAATCCTACACATATTTATCTAATCATCCCGGTCGCAGACGGACGGCAATTACGGCCAAAGGAAATTCACGTCCCAAATGCGAAGGGTACGCTGCAAAATTGCTGCCTAGCCTGCTCGCAATAACGCAATTACAACTTTCACTCCAGGCACACGACAACAAACACCATCCCATCCAAAGAAAACGTCCAACCCCACGCTCGCTAAGAAGCGGAAACATTCTTTCCGCAGTGCTTATTTCTTTAAATAAAAACCCTGTCATGTCGGGAGCAAACGGACGACCCGTGCTCGAATACCCAGCTCACCGGGAATACCCGTGAATACCCCCACAGCCGCAGACCAGTTTTCCACCGTATCGGCACGACAAAAGAAAACGCGGTGAAAATCCTTACCAGATGGGTTCCGCCCGGTAAGGCTCGAGCAGCAAAAACGGTCGGCTTGGAAATTTCCCCCGAGGTAAACATAGCATTTTCACAATGAAGCGTGGCTCACCGTCGGGCTCAATCAGACATACCGAGGGCCCGACCCCTACTCGCTTCCCCGAGCTGAGGATTGCTGAAATCATTTCCTCCGAAATAAAGAAAGGTGAAAAAAACCTCTTCCCCAGAAATAACCCCGTAACACCCCGTGGGAGTGGGTGAGAGATAGGGCAAATGACGCCCTCGGCAGGAACGAAAGAAAAGCGGGGCCCCAACAGTAAAGCCAAACCTGAAGGAAGAAAAGTTTTTCTTCATCTCTACCCTCTACCGAAGGGAAAAGATTTTCCTCATTACCCTTAGGGGCGACAACCGGGCCGGTCGTTTTCTTCCAGTGCGAGAAAAAGTAAACATACTCTTTCACAATAATAGAATCTCAAACGAATCACTTGTGCTCGAATCGATTGTTGCTCAACATGGTTGCGGCATGGCCGCTGTCGACGCCGGGTGTGATGATGTCGCGTGCTATGCCTAGGCGGTCGTCGGAGCAGTCAACGTTAGTTACCGCAAGCGGCGCACCACCGATGCGACGTGATTAATGGGCTGTAAACGATCCTTGAATTCGACGAGGACACTTTCTCGGCCTGGTAGGTCGACCGGTTGGAGCAAGACCGTCCAAATCAGGGCGCCTAAATTTTCCACACACACCCAGACGGAAGCAAAATATTATCTTTTAATAAACATCCCGCAGTGTGTGTGTGTGTGTGCCGTTCTCTTGCCCGTGGGAAAATGGACGGGTGTATGTGCAGGCGGGCTGTGCTAGCAATGCCATTTACTACATAAACAACAACTCCTCCGTGCACACACCACGGTACGGTGCGCTGTGACTCGGTAGCAAGTGTGGTATGTAATTGAAAAGAAATATTTTATCAAATCTGAAGCAATAAGAATGTTTGCATAATATTGCGTAAAGATGTGCAGCACGTGGATGGGAATGTCTTACGCGTAGGAAAAAGGTTTTTTTTTCTTCGTTATTCTAATGAAAACATCATTACCGTTCGAAAACAGCGAAGCGCACGAGATGCAATCATAAAAATCGTGTGTTGTTGCACTTGAGGCCAAAATTGTAAATTGAATCAAAGCAATTACACCGGGACATTGCTGATAGCGATTAGAAATTTTGGAGGGTTTTGTAGATGCTCCCTTGATGTTAAGGTCACTATGTAGATGAGTTCCTTTTGTTTGGCGTGGTGACTTACGGTGGGGACTCTTCGACTACGAAATCTACTGATAGATGAGGCCTTTTCGACAACAATATTTTCTACAAGATGAAGCCTGGGTGATTAGATGTCATTGGTGACTGAGTCCTCTAGGATCAGGTCTTGTGGCAAGGTCTTGTGGTAGATCCATTTATTAGACGAGGCCTCTTCCTCTTGCTGATGAGGCTCCATGGTTTAAACCTCTTTGATTGCAAAATCTAGTGGTAGATCTTCGATTTCTATATTTCTTGACAGTGAGCCTTGGAGGAAAAGGCTTCTTCGATTACGATGTTTCTTGGTAAATGAGACCTGAGCAAAGAGGCTCCATGATTTATGACAATCATAGGATTGTCTACCGCGAGACCTAAATCATGGCTTTACGGTCTAGGCTCCGTAAATCATGGAGTCTTGATGCCTCAACTTTGGCTGACAAAGGAAGATACCCTGTCAACCTCTTTTAGGTCTCGCGGTAGACAATCCTATGATTGTCATAAATCATGGAGCCTCTTTGCTCAGGTCTCATTTACCAAGAAACATCGTAATCGAAGAAGCCTTTTCCTCCAAGGCTCACTGTCAAGAAATATAGAAATCGAAGATCTACCACTAGATTTTGCAATCAAAGAGGTTTAAACCATGGAGCCTCATCAGCAAGAGGAAGAGGCCTCGTCTAATAAATGGATCAAAGGATCCTTGTGTTAGAAGATACCTTTTCGAATACTAGATTGATAGTTCTGATACCTTGGAAGAAGAGGCTTCTTCAACTATGAAATCTCGTGTGAAAATAGTATTGGAACACGAAGTCATTTTCAATACCAAGTCTCTTGATGACTAAGGCTGGCAAAGGTAGTCCCTTCTTTAAACAGCGCTTTTGCTATACGAGATTCGTTAGACAACCAGGTCTCTTGGAGACCCATAAGACAATGAATTTCCTTCGACAATGGCAGAAAATAAGCTTTCTTGGTTGTAAAGCCCCTTGGACAACAAGAGTCCAGGAGCACAACGGAAGGCTCTTTAAACGAACTATAATATTTAGTACTCACACAATTAAATACAGTAAAGCATCGAAAATATACAAGTTTACATTTAAATAACTTTGTTTTTTAAATATTTAACCATTTTTTACAAAATTGCTTATATACTGTACGACCTCAAGTTCCCAAAATGATAGAATACGGGATAATTTTCCTTCACCACTTTTCCTTCCACCCGTATTATCAAAGAAAGCAATTCCCTTTCCTCTTATTTAGCGGCAACAGTTGAAAAGCAATTACGACAAATAAAAGCCTACCCACACACACACAGATAAACGTCACAAACACGTGTCCGAAATGCCACCTTACGGCCACACAAAAGCGTTTCCGTTCCGATTCCGAATTGTCGTGTCCGATTGTCGTTTGCTGAATCGATGGCAATTCTGGGTGTCCGTCCCAGAGGCGGTTTTCATCCATCTGCGGTGCTACATCTCTCTCTCTCGGTCCAGGTGTGACCGAATCACCGATCAACACACAGCCAAGTAACACCTTTCGGAATGTCCCGATCGGCTATAAATCGCACCATGAGAAAAGTGCGAACAATGACCGAAAAACCCACAAATTCATTACTTCGAGGCGTCCCTGCCAGACGAAATACCCGGAGAGCCCCAGCAAATAACCGGTGCGAGGTGTCACAGGCTCGCCAACCACGTATACAATGGGTCACACCAGGCAATAATCGTAAAACCAACGGCACAAAACACTGGCCGGACACAGTCTCACACACGGACACGCACACTGGCCAGCAGCAAAACTAACCGTGCCGCGCTGCGTGTTTCCGTGGCCTATCCTTTCTAATTCACGCACGACGCCATTTTCGCACCTTCGCTCGGCCACCATTCGGCCACGGGCCATTTCCTGGGGACAATAAAAAGTGTAGCAATTCGCACCTACCACCAATTCCCGGGGACCAATTCGATTCTCCGGTTGCTTCTCTTCCCTTGATTCCCTGCCGCAAAACCCTTCCCCGAATTGATCAACTCGCAAGATCAACTTTTCTCACATATTCGGGCGGAAAATTGCTCTGCCATTAAAATTGACGCACCCCTGCGAACACCCATTGTGCCTCCGGTGAAGATCAACCAACCCACTAGCCTTGAACGATTCACTGAGTCCCACCGGTTTGGGAACAATTTATCATAATTCCCGTGCGAACCCTACCCACAACCTAAAACTTTACCCAAAAACAAACCACCAAGGCTCATTCGATGGGTGCCGGAACCGATAGGCACCCCCGCAATGGACATTGGATGCCTCCCCGTGCTCAGAGTCACCGTCCCGAAAAACTATCGTCCCCCGGCCTACTGGCGCAAGCGGTTGGGAAATTAAGGTAATTTATTGCCCTGTACCCTGTGCCCGGTCCTACCGGCTCAGTGCATCGGAACATCCGACCTCCAAATATTCACCCCAAAAGAACACATGTTGCGCGAGCACGCGGCCATTGTTGTCGTGGCGGAGAAAATTTATCACCAGGTTGCGTTTTTTTTTCTTTCTGTTGGACAATTATTGTACATCGTTCTGGTGTTGTTGGATGGATTCATAAACCATTGATGGGTTGAATGGTGTGATTAAAAGCGGCGGAACGGAGCATGGCGCCTTTTAAAAATAACGAATAGTCGACAGAACGTCATGGAAAATTAAAACCTCCAAATGTAACGCAATTAATTATTTCAACTTTGAACTTTGCAAATTGTTTAATCCAAAAACTAATATCCGGCTTAGCTCTTGGTGAAACGCTCTGTTGAAAAACTCAATCTTAAGAGGATGTTCTTCCCTTTTTTGGAGTAATTGTGCAACGAACGGTAGTCGAAGCATGGCACACATAACTCACAAAGCACCATTGCAGAGGAAAAAAAACCTGGCTCAGATAGTCAACTTTCCAGTGCAGCAGCTCTTCCTCCCATTACGGCCAATTAAGCCCACGAGCAACGAACGGGCTGACGGATGGCTGTCAGGAACCGAAGCCATTCTGGCGCGATTGGGACCGGCACAGCCAAATCCAACAAAAGTGGCAAGAAGTCGGTCACGTTTCCGTACGAACCATACGGTGGTACGGATCCTCCCAACAAGCGACGGACGAGCGCGGGGCGGTGAGTGCGTCTCGTTAGCGAAACGCGGTTTACTGAAGCGCGCTAACACACCAACCAGCAGCCAACGGCAGAGGGGACACAACGCGGTGGGCGAGAGAAAAAGCTTTCGGGGATGTTTTCTATTTTGCTGCCTTTGCTTTAAACTGCTTCTTTCCTGCCATCGCTTACTCGAGCAGCAGTGCAGCAGCAAATACAGGAAGTTGAGCTTTTCGTTCTGCTTCTTTGTGTTGCACCATCGTTTTGGAGGTGTAATCGAATTTTTCTTCCAAATGATGCAAGACACTGCGAACAGAAGTGACTCCTCCTTGCTCTGTCTCTCTCGCTCTGCACATCTTGACAGCAGCCAGCAAGGCAAAATATTGTCACGATGGAAAATATTCTCACTGTAAAGCGTATTTACATTACCCATTTCACTAACAGGCTTTTGTCGCATTGTCAAATATGCTACGACGGTACGAGTTCTGAAGGCGTTGGCGTTAAATTCGTAACTCGCTCGCCTAAGTGGGTTTGTTTACTTTGAAGGTGATGTACGCGATTTGCGGAAACATTGCACCAAAAAGGTGTAAAATGAAGATTAAACAATTTTCAGTGATATAAACTGGAGTTATTTGATCATCAGTGGTAATATCTGCAACTTCAGCAACCTCATTCTTTGACTGGATTTTATTGATGAGTTACCGCTGCCATTAACATCAGTAATCCTGTTTTTTTTTATTAAGTCCAGATTCTAAAACCAAGCCCCATAGGAACCTCCCGCTGTCCAAGATATGAAAAATCTAATTTCAATTTGTACTTCACAGACAGACATTCCACAGAACAGACACTCACAAAAAAAAATCTTCATTTTAAACGAACCGGTCAGTCAGTCAGTTAGTCAGTCGGCTGTAACCCGGGGGGCACGGACAATCTTTAAATCTCGCAGCACAAATTTCGCTAATTAATGAGGCTAAATTTAATCACCGAAAGTAATCTCGACCCGTCTCGCTGTAGGCAGGGAAAAAGGAAACTACGACAGCAGGCGGAAAAATAAACATGCCAACGCTAGGGATAAACGGTTTACGAGCTTTTCACTGTGGCCGCTGACAGGTCCGGTAAAATATTTCACCTTACAAACAAAAAAAAAACATCACGCGAAAGAAACCCACCAACGTGAAAAACACCTTGTGCACAGGTTACACAGGTCTTCACCGTTCCGAAGCAGCTCTTTAAGCCCTGGCTATCGATTACCCTGGGCTAGCGTACGTACGTAACCGTTTGTACCGAAGACGAGACCCTTTTTCTGCAAACGTTCTAGGTTAATCTATCTAGCCGGTGCCTATCGATGAAAAGCACTTTCCCTTTTTTTTTTTCTTCCTTTTCGCCTCGCCATATCCGTAATGTAATGCCTGCATTTGCTGGTGCTGCTGCTGCCTGAAGTGAGTGAGGAAACACACGACGACAGCTCACGCTGAAAGGTGTGCCACGTTCGAAATGCGGCACACCAAACGAGGCCGGATGTAACAGAAAAATAGTGTGGAACGCTCTTGGCTGAGGACACTGAGCCGAAGTCGCGGCAACACAATTTATTGCCTCACGTACAGGCGCTTTTTTTTCGTTCGTTCGTCCGAATCCTAGTTACAGCTTTCACGTGTAGCGCTGCACGTGTAGGACTGTATTTCCTATGCACGCTCCAAGGTTCCAGCGGCAGTTTGTCGACCGCTATTTGCTTTACCTATACCGATCCTGAAGGATCGGCTCACCACTCTGCACGGCGCCGTAATCGATAGGAATTACCGGTAATAAATTACCTCATCCAACCGTGACAGTAGCTTCGGGGTCACACACCACGGTAAATGTCGCCCAGCGGACACACGATCCGTCCACGATGTGTCTCTCGCTCGCTCCTAAAGATCCTGGCCATGGGACATCCTGTGGAGTGGCTAGCAATCATTTTTATGGCCGTTGAAAATCGTTCCCTCCACCGTGGAACGCACCCACAATCTGTGGCACCATTTTTAGTGGCAAGCTATCAAAAATCGGTTAGATTAACGCTCTAGCCATGAAGCGCACTGGCCGGGGCGCTTTCTTCTGAACCATCTTCAGGATGGTGAACCCGCAGGCTACGCGCTCATCTCAACATGCCACGCTCAGTAAATGTGGTCGTTTTCGAATCATTAGAAATTATGTTTATTGTAATGATTATTAGCGAAGCGCTTTTCGGATCATGCAAGCGCCCAAATGTCATCCGGCGCGACCAAAGATTTACCCCCCGCAGTGTGTGTGTGTCATATATAGACTGGAGACACACTCTGTCATACACACACAGAGCTAGCACATTAGCTGTTCGGTAGATCAAAATTTAAACTCATTATCACCAATCGCCTCACCATTCCTGGCCGAAAAGCAGCAGTGGTACCCAACGAGGTGTCGCATTGCGCCAGCGCCATGACCTTCGAATGATGCCGGATGTTCGGCAGTAGCATTTCGCTTTATTATGATTATTATAAAATTAGCACCAAATTATTTTACCAATCAGCTCACCTGGTAGCGAGACTGGCGAAGCCCACGGGTTGCAGGACGAATAATGAGTGGAAATTGTAATTTATGACTACCGTGCTAGGCGAACTGTTGTTGTTGTTGGTGATTTTCTTGTTTGTTGGTTCATCCCAGGGGATTGTATCTTTTTTCTCTTTTTTTGTGACTATTCAACCCCCAGAGGTACTCAACCCGATGGTACATATGACAAAAGTGCCAGTCTTCATACGATAGGACCGGGGTTCAAATCTCATCTCAACCGTCCTCCCGTAGTCTGACTATTCAATACGCAATATCATTATGTCTAGTAGACCAGAAATGGCAGGTATATGACCTAAGAAGTAGTTAGGCCAAGAGGAAAGAGAGAGGTCTTGTCCTGGCTTCACTAGTTTCCCTTAACTTTAATTTATAGCTGCAAAGCTCGATGGTCAGTTATTCGTACAGGCATATGATATCCGGTTCTACCATGCGAAAGCCAGCGCTGCTACCTCTATCTGCCACCAAACCTCTCCGAATCTTGGATCTTCTATCTGCCTTCCGTTGCCGATATGACTCGGAACAGTTAAAGACCAGAAAGAGTAGGTTAAGTCTCTGATTGCAACTGCTACCTTAGAAATGTGAGGTTAAAGCTGCAATACCCAGGAGATAGCCCCGCCGTAGGCCCCTTGAGCCTCTGTTTGCAGATTTACTCCATGATTTATTAAACTCTTGTTATGGAGAGAGATGGTTTTCGTTAAATATTGGAAAATATAAGTTCATATTCGTATGGACAAAAAAAAAAAATCTCTTCTTTCCGTCTTATCTGTCATGTGCGTATCTGTTGTCAATATTTCTAATAACTCCAAAAGTCTAGACCAAACTATTTCTAAACCTTATTTAGTATGTAAGATATTTCTTGGATCCAATAAAACATTCTTCCAATAACGCCAGACAAATGAAAACCTACATATGCTAATAATGTAATATTACGCGCTCGACCACCTCCCAACGTGGTCGGTCACTTCAAAGTGATTCGGGTGCAATTGCTTTTGTTCACACAGCGGCACAACACCGGTCCGAGTGGATTGTCAAGAATTGCCAAGAATCGCTTAAGAAGCAAAAAAATAAACTATATAACTCACTCACAAACACAAAAACAAGAAGCCGACACAGAAATCAGCAAGCGTGCCGAGAGTGTTCCAAAGAATAGAACCGGGAGAGCATACATTCATCCTGCGAAAAAAACACAACGGGTTGAAGTGTCATTATGATGGATTCATAAATTATGTAAATGCATTTGAATTTTTTTCTCCCCGAGTTCCTTCTTTCGAACCCTTTCCTTATGGTGTTTCTGTGCCGCTTTTTTTTCTCTCTCAAGGAAGTCTTGTGCGTTCGGCCGATTGATGATGATTTGCCTTTCCGCCGAGCCACAACGGTTCCCGGGACCCGCGATGAGGAACGGACTTCATTCACTCCGTTGGCTCTCCGGGCAAACCTCCCTTTCCAGCCCGGTTCGTGTGAGGGAAGGTGCGAGAATTCCTATTAAAGCTACAGCGCCGCCACCGAAACCTCGCGCACAGACCTCGAGCGACCAGCGAGCGTGAAAAATGGGAAAATGATTGCTCCATTTTACAGCAATTAAACGCAGAACGCACCCCGACCATACACGCGGCAAACCTGGGGAAGCGGTTCATTCTCTTTTTGCGCCCGTAGTTCGTGCTTTTCCTGAAGCATTTTTGTTGCTGCTGTGTGTCATTTGTGGCTGGTAAGAATTGCTGAAGCGAAACAGCGGCATCGAACCGCTTAAGGCCGGAAGTCTATTACAAGGATGATGTAGTAATGAATCAATTTAACGAAAAGCGTTGTCCCCGAGCTGTTGATAGCTCAGCCAGCTACTAAACCGCATCCTGCCTTGACTGACGCGAAGTTCCAGCTGACAACTTCCATTGGGAAAAGAAATGATTTCAACGATCAATTAATTTGCCCAGTCTCGGGTCGATATCGACCAGGGGGGCAAAAAAGAGCCCCAGCTCCATCAAAGGGTGCGATCGATTATTGAAGGGCGCACACACACACGCGCGCTTTAATGCTCCATGGGCTGTTATTATGCTGCACACACACACACTCACATCCGGACCGTCCGGCGACCGAGCCCTGGACGAAATTGGGCCAATTACACGTTTATTATTATCATTCTGCCACCAGCATTAACGATGAATGAGCGGCCACCGATCGGTGGCCACTGCATAAACATTGATCCGCGGTTCATAAAGCTACGTGTTTTTATTTTTTCACAATCTCCTCTTCAATTTGATGGGTTTCATAGCAGAACGAAGAAAAAAAAGCAGCCCCCATTCCGTTGTCCCCAACGATGCAACCCGAATGGGTGGGACATGCATTTGTGTGCATGCGTGTCTCGGTGTGTTTGTTTATGTCATATTTACTTTTTACAACCAATCGTTACATCCAGTTTTTGTTGCATACCGTACCGTGCACACATGATGGTAAACATGGTTCAACATTCCGCGCGAGCTCCCTTTGATGTTGTGTTGCATCCACAGACCACGAAATTAGTTTTCCAATGCGTGCAACATTGATGCAGTTTTTGTGTCATTTTTTTTTGTCAGTTTGCTTGGCTCCATTTACTTTAGATTAACTTCCAACTGAGCGCTGATTGCTGGCCGATATTCAATGCAATGGGCCATTCGTGTGCTCTCCATGGCGTTGATAGACTTATGATGAGATAATGTTGCACGAACAGTCATCAATCAAACTAATTATGCCTATTCATTTATTTAACCGAGCCACAATTTGTTTTCCAGCGCTTTGTTTAATGTTTAATGCGCTCGCCTGCTGACAAGCGGCCCCGGCCAGTTGCAAATAAGTATGGAATTAAAGCCGGTCCAAGGGAGTCAAAGTGTCGATGTGAAAACAATTGTCCATGATTCATACGGAGAGGCTTGTTCAAAGTGAACTTGATGACTTTAGCAAGAAACTCAGTGGTGATGTTCAAAGTATAAATTTGTTTTTATTACTGTTTGAATATTTTCATTTTGAGTAATAGTTCCATTTACAATGAGGACTATCAATTCTCGGAACGTTCCAATGGTGAAGGCAATAGCAAAACCAATCCACGAGCAATCAGGAGTCCTCAGGAGTCCTCGGGAGTTCAGGAGGAGAAAGATTCGTATCGGAATTGGATAGTAAATGACGGATTCGATAAGGATCCATTCCGATTCGAATCTGATTGAGATTCGATTCAAATCCGATTGAAATCCGTTTAGAATTTGTTTGCGATTCGATTGAGATTCCATTGGAATTCGATGGCGATCGATTGAGATTCAATAGGGATTCTATGGGGATTCGATTGGGATTCGATTGAGATACGGTTGGGATTTCATTAGGATTCGGTTGGGTTTAAACGAGGTTTAATAGGGATTCTAAAAAGCTGAAATGTCTAGGTCCATATAATCCTCCACAAAACAAGAACAACACTGTTCTTTCTTTAAGATTTATGATCAAAAGCGAATTGAGCTCGCGGATTGACATCCTAATTAGACTAGAACAATATCATAATACAGGCTAATAGTGTACAAGAAGTAGCAAGAACGAACCTTGCTGAATAATAGTTTCTTTCTAGCATTAACACCATACATTACTTCAAAGACTTCATGTAACTAACAAGAAAAGCTACCGCTCTAGCAACACTTTACCGTTTTGTCAGGTCATTAGCATCATTTACGTTGCCTAGAAAGAAACGTCCACTAGACGTGTTAGCTAGTGATATGTAAGAGTCGCCTGTTTTTGCAGGAGCTTTTGCAGTTCGTAGCAGTCACGATTTCGCTCTACACTATCCATTTTCCTTACACAGGTACCACCCGAATGGAAGCAATCTGATTAGGCGCAGTCTTAAGAAATCCACACCCATATCACCGAGCCCACACTTAGTGGCATACATCAAACGAACGGAACACAGCACTCTCCCGTACTGCACAATTGTATGTACAAGCACGCATCCTACAGAGAAAAGGGGCCGTACCTATCCGTTGCACGGATATCCCAACCAGCTCAAGAACCGCGAGTTCCCACCGTAGTCAATCGTAGCGACATCCCTTGCTTCCCCTGTCGCAGTTGTCGTTTTATATTCTGTTTTCTTTCTGCTCTCAGGCTTTTCTCAACTCCCCTTTTTCTGCTGCAAAATATCCTTTACAAATGGGTGTGTGTGTGTGTGTGTATGTACACCGTACCACCGCACCTGTGCCGCCCTTCCACGACACGATCAGGAGACACTTGAGAAATGACAGACGATGGGCGCCGCACCATTGTCCCCGAGGCTGCGGTTAGTTATTCATTAAAGTTAATGATAAATGTTGCCCGACGTGCGAACTTCACGTCACTCCACTTCATCCAAGCACCCGCATTCGCGCTCGGGTGCATGCTCACTTTTCTTGTGGCACATCGTCACCAACCTGATGTTACCGATACTGCCTGGGCCACCATCCTGGGGTGGCTCGCTTCAATAGGCCCGGGACCTCTTACTTCGCACTTCAAACAGTGCGGGAACGTGCTAAAACTCACACCGCCCTGTCAGATGGCGACGACGGCTGGCTGGCCCTGCCAAAGGAGTATCACGTTACTGTCCAACCCCCACCAACTCCATCAATCTGTCTCTCCCGTTCACCATTGGCCGGGATTTCGCGCCATTTTCTTTTACTGCGTCGTCTACATGCAGTTTGTACTCGTTTTTCTTTTCGCACTTTTCCACACTCGCGAAAAGTCGGAGCGTCCCCCATTTGCCAACTCGGAGTACCGACACGGGTGGCAGGGGCTTTTGGCAGGGGCCGTCTGTCTGCCTGTCAGTCTGGAACAGTCTGAGCACAGTTGCATTTCCCGCGGCCTATGTAACGTTTGCCGGTGTTCCAAACTCGTGGGGAGAGGGCACGGCAAAGAGTCATGAGGGCCGCACCTTCAACCATGTTCGTCCAAGCGTGCAGTCGCTACACACTGTTGACGAAGCGACACTACGTCGACGACGTGAACGACAAAACGCCAAGATGTTTGCGAACAACTGGCGAACGAGTCAACTTTTCTTCGGTCTCGCCGTTCAAAGCCGTGCAAGTCCATTTCTGCTGCATTTAACATGGCGCATTTTCTTTTTCCTGCTGCGCCAGAGACCACCGGTTCTTTCATCGTTCACCTTCGGTGGCTCTTTGCTACGTTTGCTGTGCGTGTGTGCCACCACTGCACCACTGCACGCGCTATGTCTGGGGCTTCTAATGTAATTATTTAATTAACATTTTAATGGGACTTTCCGGCACCGCCAGCTGTATTTGTACGGCACACCTTTGCGGCGTGTTCTTTGCCCTTCGTTCATCGCAACTGACCAGAAGATTCTTTCATTGCGTATTCAAAGGACATACGGTGGTACGGACAACTTCTTGCTCTTTCAGTACGTACCGGGCAAGTTTTGTTTGTTTATTGCAAACGTTGATTTGTGCGCTAAACATTGCGCAAACATCCGCCAAGAACTGGAACTCTGGAAGTTTGAACTTCGTGCTGATACTTACACGATTGATGATGCTTTAAGCACAATTGAATCTAGTTTGCTCAATTTTCGTGCCGTATGGATATGTATGGCCGTATGGAAAACCTGAACCTTAACAGCATGGAAGATATTAAGTAGAAATTCTGGACATTGCTCTGGACATCTCCAAAAACTCGTTGACCACGTGCTTTCACCGCTTGCGTCACTTTTAGTTAACATCTCAACACAGTTAAGTAACTCCCAACTGTTGCTCAAACTAACAAAAGTCACACGGTTGCCCGTTGTTGTCCATTCTTGTTTTTCAATTTTCCAATATTCGATCCACGAAACATCTTATCGAGAATGCCATCGAGAACCAACGCACCGCTTGCAGAAGCAGCTGTGCTGGCAGCAAACTTTGAGCTGAATTAAAAAACTTTACTTCCTTACCCGGGGAAAGTAACTCCCCGGGAAGGAAAAAAGTTCACTATCACCGAAGTAAACTTTACCCATTACTGCTTGGTTGTAAAAACCACGAGTGGTTCGATTACAGCAAGGCAAGCCAAACCACACCGACCCACCCACCCATGCAGTCAAGCGACCTGGAAGATATTGGGCAGGTCCCCGGCTATCTAATTGTTCCGATGGCTTCCCGAACAACAACGGTAAGCAAATATAGAGGGAAGAAAAGTTCCTTTTTTCCGGAGAAACCTGGCCGCAAACTTTAACCTTTTGTCCCGTTGTCACGCGGTTTACAAGAGCAGGGCAACATTAACGTAAGTGCGACCTTCTTGAACCTTTGAAGAACCTTTTTGTCAAAAAAAAAACCGACCACGTAATATATTTTTTGTCAGTCTCCTGGACTCCCTGACGCTACCGCCGGAGTATCCCTTTTACAGGACCGTGAACAAACAATCTTTGGATCTTTGGATTAGTTAAGATACCTCGGGCGGAGAGGAACATCAGAAGCAGCGATAAAAACAAAAACCTTCCATCCGCAAGAAGTATCGAATGAATCAGATTCCGGAATTAAGGAGCTGTAAGCAAAAACAAACATACATCCACACACAAAAAAGTGATTGGACGAAAAAAAGGGATTCAAGTCAGCGACGTGACTGAAAGCTGCGGATCAAACAAAATCGACCGACGGCGGGACCGAGTCCCTCAAGACGATCAAGGCAAGAAGGATGAGTTAATGAGATCATCGGGTTCAGGACGGGGCATCCGCTCCTTCGCGCATCAGGTTGGCCTCCGACATGTCAACTCGCTTACATCGTGAGCCACGGGTTTGTTTGTTTGCCCTGCGCCTTTCCCGGTTTCCTTCCGCACAAAGGGACAATCGGTAACAAAAAAAATTCGCCAACAGCTCCCCTCGCCAACGATATCATTAGAAGAGGGAAGCAAGAAAAACAATCAAAACCGGTTCAATTCCATCCGCAAGCAGCATTTCCTGCGTTCGCTCTTACATCCATTTCTTCGACTTCCAGCTTTGATCGGGACCAAACCGATGGTGCAGGACTGCAAGGTGGAAAGTAAAACATCATCATTTACCGGTAACCGACGACCGACCGACCGACCGCTCCGGAGAGCCCTTCTTCATCTGGGCTGCTACTTTTATTGGTGGCTTTGTTATCTTCCGCCCAAGAACCCAAGGAACCGAAGCAAGGGAGAAAATCCTTTTTCGGAAAGCTCGTTGTCAGCAAAGGTTTGCCGGAAAGAACGCACTCACTGACCACCCCATCGCGAGAAAGCGAAGGAAAGATTACGGAACACACAGACGAACGAAGAAAAACATCAGCATAAAAACCCTGACTTTCTGAGAAGATCACCTGCGCACAGGAAGACTAGTGCCGCTCCTTAATTAGAAGGTCCACCACCCTGAAAAGGGGTGTGGCGACGTATTTTCCCCCCGAAGCCCACCACCACACGCCACAGCAGGTAGATAGAATTGTAAAGTGCTACCGAAAAAGCGGAAGGGACAAATAAATACATTCTGTCCACCGAAAAAAAAAGGGTCATTCCGGGTTGCATTTCAACCCAGTGTCCCGTGGGTCCCGAAGATAACTGAGCGTCCCTACGCGATATCTTCAACCAAACCCCAAATTCCTGCATTCATCGAGATGTTCGGGCACGGGCTGCGCGGTACTTCGCTTATCAGCAGAGCACATTAAAATTCGACCAACCAAAGTCCCTGGGGGTGACTTTGTACCACCGATCTGGCGGTATCGTTCTTTCTGAAGAGTAGCGAAAGGAACACACCGGTCCGGGATCAATTAGCTGAATGTGACATTTCAATTTCACCACCGCTAGCTAGCTTCACCCCGGTAGCAGCAGTTTATGCGCATCGTCACCGGTGAACGCATTCCTTGCGACCAGACGACGCCCTTTATTAGTGGCCGCTGGTCGCTGGTGGCCGATGTGTGGTATTTTCTCATTAACTCGACCACCCGCGACACACACACACACACGTATTGTGGTGGCGCTTTTCGATCCCAAGATGCCCGGATGCCACCGGCAAGGTAATGGACTTCTTGGAAGATGTTTGTCCAGTTTTCTCTCCCATCACTTCTTCCACCCGGTGATGTTAAAGTGTGGTGAAAAATGATTTCACCGATAAGCGTTTCCTCGCACTAATTAAAGCAAACGCGACGCAGATATTCCCCGGGGTAGATAAATACGGCTGTGGGACATATGGATGTTCGACCGGAAAACTATGGCTGATTGAGACACAACGTGCTCCGAGCTCGTAGGCAGATTAGAAGAATCCGTTTTCCGTTTGCTTGCATGATTTATCAATGCAGCCCGCTGGGAGAATGCTGTAATTTAAGCTAATATTATTCCCCGCGGACGGTACCGAGATCGGATACAGGTTTTTTTCTTCTGTTACTAACGGCTTGATCAGTGATCAGACGAACGGTTATACCCATGGGCTTCCCCAGATGTGGACGTTGTGCATTTTAAATTGACTTATTTAAAGAATTGATAAGGACAACCCACCACATGCCTAGAGTGGTCCGTTTCCGTGTCAGCAGCTTATCACGAAACGGGCATCTAATGGGAGGGCGTCAAATTTATTCCAATTATAAACAGAGTCCTCATCCGAAAAAGGCTTCTTCGAAATGATTTATACTATTCGGATAGATTTTCGGAAACAATCTCCCAACGCTTTCTATCTTATAGCCATTTATCTTCTTTACTTTGGCGCAAACTGCAACCTCAACTCCCAATGTCCCAAAAGGTCCTTCTCGCTCTCGCTTTCCGAAAAGCAAGTTTTCACCACTTTACACGATAAACACTTTAAAGCTGTTATACATCACACAATACACACCTACGTTGAACCCAACATTGAAACCACCCCCAAACAATTATGCGGTTCCGTGGTGACATTCAGGTCTACGCCGTCTAACCGTCGGCAGTGCCCTGCCACCCTACGCACTTTCAATTCCCCAATCTCTCAGCAGGCAGGAGATTGGGGTAAACACATAAGTCGTACCGATAAATCGATAATTTATGATGAAATAATCGTCAGTTTCCGTTAGCTGCGGGTGCTCTATTGTGCTGTCGGATGCAGAGGACACACGTGTGGGGAAACAGGGAAAGGAATTTTACCGCTCCATGTTTTCCATTAGCCGTGTGCACTCCAAAACAGTCATCAATAGAGCGTACTCGCGCCACTAATGTGTCGATTGGGACCAGGTTCGGCTAAAGTGGGAAAAGGGAGTTTTCGCCGACGACCCCAGCGTGCTGTGTGCAATCCATCAGGCGTTGAGAACATATTCCCAATACGACCCAATCGGTATGGTCCGGAAACGGCATCCGATCGACACTAACGACATACCGCATCAGTGAACAATGTTCGGCGCATTTTCCCCGCAAATGTTTTCAAAATGGGAAAGGCGAGCGAAAGTTCGTCCGGGATTTTCCATTTTCCCGGCGAACACTTAATGCTAAAACCCCGCTAATGTATCATTTCGGTCGAAAATCACAGCTACCCCTCTGTTTGCCATTGCTTTTTGGACCACCGCTCAGTGAAAGTTCGAATGCACCGCGACCCGAAGGCCCCCATTAGCTCCCCAGGGAGAGATGTTTTCTACTTGAATCCTTGACTGTGCACTACCCATTTCAACGAATGTCAACGGCCAGAATAGTTCGAGGAGTTTTTTGGTCAGTGGCCAGCATGGTGTTGAAACCGCCATATGCTAATGGCGCCCCATCCGATTCTTTTTGTACGCCTCTTGTATTTCGGAGTCACCAATCTCTGTCCATGTCCAGGACTCTTAGAACTGTATATTCCTATCCCTTTCAGAGCTCTTCCAAAAGAGTGTATACATAAAATACGGATTCAATAACTGTATTAAAAATATTAACCACCGAACACCACGATTATTCGCCCAATTCTGCAATTAGCTTCACACTCAATAAATCGCCAATAATCTCCTCATCTCATTTCGATTTGCAAAAACACAATACCTTTCAGCTGCTTAGCACGTGCTTTCAAATAATTTCATAATCGCTCACCCATTCCTTTTGCCGGCAGTAAAACATTCGCCCAAAAAGACCCCAAACAAGGACAACAACCACGTACCACCATACCCTCAAGAAGTACGGTTAGACTTCATTCTTTATTCATAAGCCTCCTGTTGCGTCGTCGTCGCCGTCGTCGGCGTGTGTGCGAACACACATAACCAAATGGCGGAATTGTTTTCTTCGACCAACTGGAAGGAAAATCGAAGCAGGCAGGAGGCTTGTTTGCTGCTATCGACAGGACGTGCCTAACACCATCGGGTCGAAGATTTATCAGAAACAGGTAAATTCGGTACAAGAATCATGGCCTGTTCTTTTGGCCCATCTGTTGTGTGTGTGTGTGTGTGTTCCGGACATTACCTCCACCAAAAACCGTCCGCCCCTGTGTGCATTGATTCGGAAACGCTTGATCATCCTGCATGACTGTTCATAAACTGTTGGGGCAATTGGTTGGTGAGCCCATCATCAGCATCAACTTCGTCCTTGTCAGCAAGTACAAATGATCGCCCATCAACACTGTGACACTGCACTTTTCTTGTTGCAGAAGCGTTTCGCTCGGTTTTTCTTTCGCTTGCTTTTCTGCCAACATCACCGAATCATAATTTTCTCCCCCCCCCCCCCCCCCCCCCCCCGGGTGGAGAAGTTAAAGTCAGAGTATGAGTGTCATAAATTTTCCTACAGGCTCGTCAGGTCGTTCTGGTTTTGGGGAGCAGCATTTTGCACGCACTCATTGCGAGTTGCTGGTGCTGCTAAATCCTGGTAATGGTAGTAATGCTTTCGGAAAGAAAATAATCCCACAACTACACTCCATAAAAGAAGGAAATATTCCCACATATTCTGCACTTCATAGAACCATTCCATCTTTATGGTAGCATTACCATAACGTTTCCTGAAAGCACATGTATGCCCCTGGGGGGGGGGGAACCTGGGACAATCTTCAGAATCGGATGACTAACGCAAGCACGATGACACATTGATCGTTAATTTAATGAGCAGCAAGTGCATCATCTGCTTGACCATTAGCAGGACCCCGCGCTCGGGGCGGGTACATTCGCACAATTGTCTATTCATTCGCTGCCCGGGCCTAATTTCAAACACACATCTGCAGTTTATTAATGGGAGAATTATGCAGTGCGAACGGGACACGGTTGATGGTACCAACCCAAGTCTGATGGCGTCAACTCTCCAGTGTACAGAACGTACCGGAATATGATATGCTGCCCTGCGGTGTGATGTTCTATGCATTTACGCGCTACACATCGCCGCTGGCCGTTGGATTAAAGCTGGATGGATTTGTTAGCTGCCCACGGACGCTTCGTCCCGGCTGGGCGGATGATAAATGATCATCCGGGATTATAACCAAACGCAACTATGATGCCATTCAATTTACTTACCGCTAGACCGTTGACCGTTTGTGTCCCACAAAGGACAAGATCCAAGTTGCTGCTATGGCGCTTTTCTTGGAATGTGTGGTTAGCATATCAAACCATCCAAAACAAAATTGAATCAATTTTAGGGAGAAAGTTGTATCAACAACTTCAAGCTTTCTTTGCATATTATTGCACTGTAAACGTTAAATTGATCATAAAATAATAAACCCTCCCTAATCCATTTTATGCTAGTAGTATTATAAATTTGTTAATGTTCATCCTTCAGCCTTGAAGTAAACACAAAGGAACTCGTCCATCATTCTACATCACGATTGCCCCAGAATCGTTTGACCTTATCCGCCTTCGCTTTCTGTTTTTGTTTCCAAAGGACCACGATTTGCTTTGATTTGCTTTGAAACGATCGGCTTAGGACTGTAAAGCATGCTTTTATACAACGCATCAAGGGCTCATCCTTTCCGTACATCGTCGAAGGACTACGCACGCCATTGCGTGATTTCCGACGCACACATTTCTCTGGGGAAAGGAACTGCGCTTCATGTTTCTTTTTTTTGCGCTCTCTCTCTCTTTGTGTGTGACTGCCGTTGTTTATCCTTTCAAGAGGCTTCAAACGCCACAGATCTAACCGCTGGCAGGCGAAAAAATAAAAAAAAAACAACCAACCATCAAACACATAAAACAAACCGAAGAAGGCAAAAGATTAGGGCCTGAAAGTCTGCCACCGAAACCGGGCACCCACACGTCCTTCCATCGTTTATTTTTCGTGTGTGTGTGTGCGTGGTTGAGAGCCTCTCAGAGATGGATAGAGGCAAAAAAAAAGCTTGGAAAAAATCATTCTGACCTTTGATTTTCTCTTCGTGGAAGGAGGCCTCCCAACAGAGCAAGACCAAAAAATCAATCGATAGTCTGTGATGCCGGTTGGTTGGGGAAAGAAAATCCGTCATTGATCTATCGTCCAAGATGACCTTGCTCACTGAAGCGGATACCGAGGCTGTTCTTGTAAATTCTGATGTTGAATTAGAAATTAGAAAAGAAATTGAAAAACTTCAGTAAAAACATCATTCTGAAGAAACTAAATATTAGCTTCACCAGAGATTACATTACGAACAACTGCTGGCTTTCCATGGTGCGAGATACTAATCGTGGCACATAGCTGCATCGCCAGGGATATTCCAGAGCTAAAGACATAAAACTTCTCCCTCACCAATCTCAGACAACTCCCCAGGAAATCCCTTTTTATAGGATACAATTTCGCTAATTTCTCGCCATCCTGCATGTACCAGCAGAGGTGGCAAATCTGTACGTGGCCTCCCAAACCCAAGAACACATCATAAATTAAGACATTCACTAGCAGCATCTGCTAGCACCCCTTGCTAGGAGACACACTCCAGCCACTCGCACATTAACTCACCAGCGCAACCACCATGCGTGTACGCACATGTGGTAAAAATGGTGGAAAAGTCTCGCCATTCGCCCCACTATCGGGACCCGATGCAGAGATAGCGGGAGAGCTGGTGCGTCGAAACACCACCAAAACTGACAAGTAATTTGTCTATTTCGGGTAATTAACAATGAGCCGAAACTGAAACGTAAGACGCAAGCCACACGCACCCCACCACAACGGCCGTCATCTCGGGCGACTTGGCAATTAATTAGTTTCCTAGTTTTGTGTGTTGTCTTTTGCTCAATTCCCACCGAACGACGGTTGGAGTTTTTACGACCGAAACAATCCGACCGGCGAAGACTGCAAAAGGGCAGGTTTATCTCGCGCCAATGGTTTCGAGATTTTCGGGGTGCTTTTTCGACTTTTCTGACCTTTCTTTCCACCTGACACCGTCGTCAGCTCGTGCGCATCTTAAGTCGTTGTAAAAACATGTTCCAGTTTACTAACACTGTGGATAAACGGGTGTTCCCCTGCTTCGCATTTCCTGCCATTGCTGCTGCTGCTGCTACTTTGCTTGATTGATTGTGGCCAAGTGTTCAGACATAATGTGAGGCCCACATTCCCGAAAGTCGCCCAACTCCAAAAATGAGGGAAAGGGGCACACACGGGACACGCACATTCTTGCGCGTGCACAGAACTCGTTTTGAAGCGCAGAGGACCGGGTTTTGCTCAAGAAAGCAGGGACGCCACCATAGCAGCGATTTATTTTTCCCTTTCGGGAGCACCGTCGGAACGAACAAGTGATAAAATAACAGCTTAAATCAATTAACGAAAATTAATGCAGATGAGTGCGAGAAAGTGCCACTGACGGCCAGTCTTCGCCGTGAAAAACTTCAACTTCGGCACGACTGCTTGAACTTTTGTTTTCTCTCCGTTCGCACTGCCGCCGCCACCATCACACTTCATGCTCACGCTAAACAGCTTATGCTTGACTCGGTTGATTTATTCGGCGCGAAACGCGACGACGACGCTACCAGTTTTTGACGACGAATTCCATTCATTTCAATCTCAACTCACCCTCCATCGCCACCTCCAAAGGCAACAGTTTGTCTTCATCCCCTGCATTCCCGATTCCTTTTCCCCCCCTGCTTCGAAGGGCGATGTGAACAAATCAAAATATTTGCGGCAAAAGAATTTAAATTTTCGAAAGTTTTTGTTTTAGGTTGGTGCCTGCTTCACTTGGGGGGGGCGAGTTTTGTTTTAATCTCGATGCAACCAGCTGGGTGCCAATGGTGGAGACGTTTCTGCCGTTGCGGTTCGTACGATTCTTGTAAACCGGGTCCCGTAAACCAGCACCGGGCAAGCGCTAGGCAAGAGAAACCGGATGGAATGCAGCAGTCTTCCCACCGAAACCACCCCGAGCCGAGTCACCGTCGTTGGAATTCCGAAAGCCCTTGGAACATGCGCGAACACAATAACATGCGTGAATGCAGCGAGAAACTGTTTTCGCCACTCATTTAGGGCACGATCAAATCTAGTCAGAATTGCAATATCCACATTCCTACGCTACGATCAAATGTAAACGAGACGAGAGATTTGTGCTTTTGGGAAGCATAGAAAATAGTCTTGACTGTTGAGGATATAATGTCAATATTATACAAGACAAATTTTATTCTTGATATCATTGGATAGGTTGTTCTGCAAGCCAGAAATCACATTCCAAGTCATTTTCCATAAATAGTCCTTCAACATACGATTAGCCTGGACCATACGGTTGCACACGACCGATTAAGCAATTTTGTTGCCTAACAGCAATCACTCAATGCTTCAAATATACGGTAATGGAAGGTTAGTGAACTCGAGACGCCTCGGATAACGGCCACATTACATAAGTCATCCGAAATGTGGCCCGCAAGCGATAAACGGAGGACCGATTACCGATCCAATTCTGTCTAATTAAAGACGCTACCAGGGAAGCAGCTACCCCCGTTTACCGAATCGTTCGGGTTTTCGGGCCACCAATTATCATCACCAGCGTGCACCTCCACAACCCATTTTCCACACCACGGTCGGTAGTCCCCGAGGCGGCTTAAGCATCCGCGACAAAACATCCGCAGACGTAACGTTTCCGGTTGTGATGTTCCGGGGGTGTGCTTAATTGTGTGCGCCAAACGGTTACCATGGCCATCGACAGCATCGTTGGTTGGTTTCGACGATGGTGGCATCGTCCCGACTCCGCGACCCGACGATCGTCGTCCAGACTTAAAACCAACATCAAACGTTCCTGCAGCCATGGCAAAGGACGTCTTTGCTCTTCCACTTTCTTGCTTTCGCACGATCCGTTCCCGTGCGCTGTGTGTCTTCCAATGGCAATAAAATAATGGAACACTATGCTGCACAATGGTAATTAACAATAAATTTTACTGGCTAATTAAGCACATTGAGCGCAGTGATTATTATAATTTGAAACCGTGGCCGTGTTCGCGTTTCCAGCTGTGGCTATTTTTAAAGGGAGTTTTTTTTTCCTTTCTATATCCCTACCGCGATGACAAACCTGCCCGGTGGTGGTACAGCAGTTTGAATAGCTGATGGTGTCGGCTAAAGGACAGGAAGATTGATGAGATGGTATTATCCTCCGGCAGCGGATGAAGTGAAGAAAAAACACACACACACAGATAGAGGGTGCCACTCCTTGGCGCTAGTGTGGCCACACTGCACAATATGCATTTCAAGACGGTAAGCTAATAGGCAATCTCCCCCCTACGCCGCACATGCCACACATGATTCTCGCGATGGAATGTGCGCCACTGTTGTAATTAGCGCGCCGTTTTGGTGGCACATTAAACATCGATCAAGTGGAACGTATATTCGGTAGCTGCAGGCGGTGATTGCGAGACCCGCCTCAGATGCCATTCCAACCGTCCGTTACCACATGTCGTATTTGATTTAACAATTGTTTGGACAGATGTAAGAACCAGCTTATTAAAATAGTTTCAGAGAGATACTGTGGAATGCTAAGCCGGAGCCGGTGGTACCGGAACATAATTACACGGTTTTGGTTATGTTAATTCAAATATCTGCATAAACCAACGCATTGTTTAAATTGCGGGATCATGCCAAAGATTGTAATGTTCATTTCACATCAGTGTCTAATTCGATATTAAACGGAAAGGACTCATAGGAAGCATTTCTCTTCTAAGACCTTTAGCGCCCAAAATGTTGCTCCTTCTTAAAGTCGTCATCGTCGATGGAAACTTGTCGCCCAGGTCTTAGTAGTCGAAGGAGTGGATGTCTCCAGGTAGATGTCTCCCAGCCGAAGGGAGCTCTGTGGGCTTGGTCTTCCAAGAATCCTCGTCTACCAAAAATCATAATATTCGAAAGGGCTTCTCTAATAAGAGACTCCAAAGTTGAAGATATCTTGTGGTACAGGGAGCTTGATCTAATGAGAGACCTTGACGCCAAAGAAACCCATTATCAATAGGATATCAGCGTGTCAGAGATCACAGAACCCACAAAAAGACCAACAAGAGTCTTGTTTAGTGCGATTCTCTCCAACGACCTCCTCAAGTTTGCATTACCCCCCTATTATTCCGTTCTTTATTTATTCCTTCACCATTAATTATACGATTGTCACAATCAATTGCTTCATCTTTAATATTTCCTTTCAATTTAATAAATAGCTGTCAGGTTAGGCTCGTCTTATCGAATGCTTCTTTTTCGCCCTGTTTCATTTTCGTCCAGATTCCGTATATTGCAGCTTGAAATAAACGCAACACGCTTTTCTTTTTACTTAAATAACCTCTGCCACTCGCCCTTCCTCTCTTCTCTGTTATGATAAATTGAAATTACTCCACATCCAAGCGGCCCTTTGCTTACTGAAGTGGAGCTGGTCCGTCTACCCGACAGTCCCAATCCCATGGAAACATCTGCACGGAGCACTGGCACAAACCGCCACCAGCGTGCCCCAAAGTGATAATTATGATTAATCGTTCCGCAAATCCCACGACGCCTCTTTAGCACTGATTTCTGTACGTTCTTGCCTTGTTTGTTGCCCATCTTCTCAGTCACTATCACAAGAAGACGGACGGCGCCGTACTCTTCTTCCTTGTACCGTGCCGCCAAAAAGGTTACGCCGTAGAACGGAGTTTTTATTTCCTTTTTGTTTTGCTCATTTAATCATGTGTCATGTGTTATCTCTCGACGGAGCGAAACATTCCCAGACTCGACCCTACTCATCCCCACAGCGCAGCGATGACGGATGTCAAGCGTCAGCTGACGAATTGATGGTTGATACTGGAGCAACCAAGGCATAAAATTTCTCATCTATTTTCCACCTCATAAATCGCCACTTTCTCTGCAAGCGTTCCGGCATTTTTAAGAAGTGAAAATCTCGACTCTCCACCCTAAGGCAAAAAGCAAAATTAAATCACAAAACAATAACCTCAACGAACGCTTTGCCGAAAACAATTTGCCTAAAACGATCGCTTCACGTGTTAGATTAAATTGTCTCTCTCTCTCGCGTCCAGCAGCAGTGTGGCCTTTGGCTGCCCGAAAAACTGTCCGTGAGAGTTGGTCCGTTGTTTGGAGGAAATTAAAGCCAAACTTCAACCAGAGCAAAAGTGCAGCACATTAGCATTGTAATATGGAATAAAATAGCCATTAGTAAACATTGCGATGTAATTTAATTAATTACCACTCCTCGGGCTCATTGCGCATTCTTGGCCGATAAGCGAAGTTTGTACAGGCTGTAACGCGGTAATAGTTTGGAGGTTAGCATAAGAAGTTTGTTAGTAATCACTGCAGCGTGAAACTCATTGAAATGATAAAGCCACCGGGAATGCTAGCAAAAGTTCGAAACTCAACCATGCTGAAACTCGTCCATAATTTGACCACATAAAAGGCACACAAGGTGCACAAGGTGTAACTTCCTAACTGCGCCTTTTGTGGACGCAGAAACCACGCAGAACAAAACATCCAGCAGCGTGGTGGAAGGCATCGAGCCTGTTTGAAAGAGTATTTCCGTTCTAAAGCTACAATAAGCTTACATTACAAAGCAACTACAACATCATACGTATTACAAAGCGCTATGTAATGCGAACCAGCTCACTGCCCTAGCACGTGTGAGTTACACATTAAGAGGCTGAACTTTGGTAAGCCATATTTTTCGCATTCTATGCTGACCGTTGCAATGTGCGTGCGAGGTGCGTACGTCAAAAGCCTATTAGTGACACAAACACATCTGTGACATCGGGCGACCAGCTGCAACCAGGGCAAATAACTGCTGTACCAGCATTCAAGGATAGTATGAACCACACCACTACAGACAGCCCCGCGCATACCCACCCTAATGAACAGACAAAAGGGCCATGCGGTGATTTTTTTTGTTCGGGCAGGTATCGGCGCCCTCTCTAGGCACGCCAACACGTCAAGCGATAAAGTGCAATCTGGCCTTCAAATAAAATACTCTCACATACATACACACACCACTGTTCCATTCTAAAACTATTGTGCCTATATTCGTGCCCTCAGTAGTGGCAAAAGCTGCAGAATTGGTAATCCTGCTGTGGAAAAGGGACAGATGACTATGTCAGGAAATTTCACACCCGCCTCGCCTATGGGAAAGCCATCTGCTCGGGCTGTAGCGATGGGCGAACCGGGAAACACACACACACACAGGACAACACTTTGTGCTACAATTTATGACCGTTTTTCATTATCCACTGATTTCTGTCCCTGTTCCAGCTGGAAGGTCATGAAGGACAATGTCGACCACCGTACTGACCGAGGAAAATCACATAAACGAGACAAGCGTGGCAGCGGTGAAAAACGACCCGCAAATGTAATTTTTAAATACAAAATAAATGCCTTCTACAACAGTTTTGGCATGTACCAAAGTCAATTGTTTCAGACGATGCTCACAAAAAATTGGATATTTAATTTAAGGAAAGATCTCCTAAAGTGAGGCAGTTAAAATTCATGTGAAACTATGAGACTCCAACTCTTTCGGGCATCCCATAACTTCATCAGTGATGACAGGCGTAAGTAATGCAATTAGATAATTTCAGACCGAACTTTTGCCTTCGCCAAGGAGAGAACTCGCGAATTGCTCGCGCCTTGATTTGGTCTGCAATAATTTGATTAGCTTCGGAAAAAACAAACCAACCTAATAAAAAAGTATTCACGCGGGATATGCGCAAGCTGGAACCTGTGAGCCCTGTAAGTTCCCCGACCAGTACACGGAGCTAAAGTTTTCCTTCTGCTTACTGTTAAATCCAAACCGGGCAAAACTTGATGTTCGTTTGCCGGTTTTTTTTCGAACGGACAGCGAGCTCAATGAAACTTGGAACTCTCTATTAAAAAGTGTACAACAAGAAAAAGCTTCTTGGGGGAAACAAAATTCCCCCAAAAAAAAGCCACACCGGCACGAGAGAGAAACGTTCCGAAATTAAATCCAATTAAGTAAATTATTTAATACCGATGTACCGTCCGGACGATGACGGCGAACGATGACAAGCAAACTAACCGAGGCTGGTCCTTTTTTGCTTGTTGGCATTCGAGAAGTAATTCTACGCGGAGGACCCACCATGAACACGAAATAAAATTCACAACCCCGACCAAATCCGCACTATAAACACGACTTTACGATCAATTATAAACGTTGGTAAACAAACTACTGCTGCTGCTGCTACCGGATAGGCTGGATTAATGAAGTCAGTGAGGATCGCACTCGCCCCAGTCGTCCTCGCCTGTTGATCAATACATTCGCAAGCATTTACCGCTCGCAAATATATTCACAAATACTGTACACAGCACCCCCGCCGCTCAGCACCTCGAAAACAAATCATTTAATTAGCGATGACTATCACCGGGCTAGTCTACAGAATTGTCGAAAAAGTTGATTCGACACACCACCTAATTGCTCCCCGTTTTGGCGCAACCGAACCATCGAATATCCTACGCGAAATTGATTTCTATTTAACGATAAAACAATCTTGCTCTAGTGAGGTTTGGGGTGGTTTTGGAGGGAGAGGCATGGGGGAAGGATGGTTTGCGTTTGATTAAAATTTAATTGCACCGATTTGATGATTTTATTGGTCCAAGCACAAAGGTCTGGCGAGGTGAGGCCTCCGAGTCTATAGCGGACGAGCAGGGAAAAACAGATGAAATTGATTGAAATATTTATCCACCCCAACTCCACACCAGGACTCCAAGTTCGGGAGCGAGAGAGATCGCCCCGGCGAGTTGAATCCCGAGCCGTTCCATTCCCCAACCTCCCTACCGCGCCAAAACTTGACGATGCGGTCAAAGTTCAAAGCAAAACGCGCTTTGAGTCAAGAGTCTCACTCCAGGCCACGGTGAGACGATTGGGAAGAAAAAGCGCCCCATTATTGCCGGTCCCGGGAACGGAAAAGCTCTTTCATCTCACTTTGCGAAGGGATGATGATTATGCTGGCCACCGAGCGCGCGCGCGGTATGTGTATGCCCGTTGTCCCGCGGGTCGAACCACCCAACGTTTCTTGCTGTGGATGAAGGAGAACTCTCCGCTGCTACTAGGAGCTTCAGCTAATCGAAACTCCCCAGGTTCCAGTTTCGTTTCCAGCCAGGGGTTTCGAGGAGAATCAAATTATTTCCAGCGCATCGCCCGGAACGGAAGGAGCTGGCGAACAGGCGGCAAAAACAAACGAACGACTGAATGCGGGGATGCAAGCAAAATTTTGACCCGGTCCGAAAACCGAACAAAAAATCCCGGACGAAAGATTATTGCCCTCGCCAGCTGCTCCCCAGTTGTGGAGGGATTTTCCCGTCCCGATGGCAGGTAAATGGTAACGATAGCAAGGACCTGTTGTCGGTTTTGCCCGTTGTTATCTGACGCATCGCAATAAGTACGAGAAGCAGGAGCACCGTCACTCTGCGCTCTCTCGCCGAGTTCCTTTTACCGAGACCAGCAGCTCTGGCCGGATGACAGGTAGGCAGCAAGCAATCAGATCAAAAACGTTGACGAGCGCCATCATCCATTACCGTGGGAACGGTTCGGCAAAGATAAATGAGAGCAGGTTTTGTTGCAGGCCCCCGGTAACCACAGCACGATGGGGGAGCCTAGGAGCCTCATTCGACCGACGGTTCAAGATCATGTCTGAAAGTAGTCCTTCCATATTTTTTTTACTATAACGAGAACCAAACACACACACACAAAGACGTCCCATTCTGTCCTTCGAACGGCAGGGCAAATTAACATATCGATTTCCTCCCACCGAGAGGGAACCCACAAAAAAACCGGCGACGCTATCTAATACTCCGATCCTTAAAGAAAGGCGCGTCCTGTACCCTGTTGCTGGCCTCGGTGAAGTGGATTGACCTTTTTGCCGCTATCCAAGCTTACATCACCGGGTTTAGAGGTTCCCTCCTCATGCTGCGCTACTCTTACTCGCAAAGTATTATCCCAACTTCGATTTCCACATCCTCAGGCTCCAGTCCTTTTCTAGCCTCCAAGTCCCAGGACCCAGGCAAGCTGTTTCTGCCATCATCGTACGCAAACAATATTTTCGGGTATTTTGTTATTAAAATCCCTGTCTCCCGTCGCATAGGCATCTGTACCGGGACTGTCTTCGTTTACCGTAATTATTAATTTCGACGGTTCGGCAAAAAACGACGACTTGAAGTAGCTCTCGTACTAAAATCGATGCGAAAGAACGGTCTCGGTGTATTTCACATGCAGGCGACGGCCGCACGCATACGCTGGACCTTGCGATAACCTTTCGTTTGCTGGTGTTTATTTCGCGAAATCACGACTTCAGTACGCTTCCTTGGCTGGTGCGGGTCGTTCGGGTCGAGGGTAAGCATATGTTTCCAACAGCTGATAAGCATTGCGAAATCGAGGCTCACTGTCATTGCAGAACTGACTAACAATGAGTGGTGGTCGGTGTTCAAGCAATAAACAGCGCTTCTAAACGGCGCTCGACCATCGGCACAGCTGTGACCGACCTTATTAGATTACGATTGCTAGTTCAGATGATTTTTAGTTTGCGTAGAGGAAAGTAGAGCATGCGTGACGATGTTCTCAATAGACATGATGCAACAAGGAGCGAAGTTCTCCGCAGTCTATTTAGGATATTAGTATGTACTCCTGGACCTTGCTTCCAGAGATTGAACAGAGATCCTATCTTAAAGTTTAAACTAAAGCCCCAATATCTCTGCCGACTCTAAAAGTTCCTCCGGAATACCTTTTTTAAACACTAAATATAAATTCTCCACTCCAGGAAGTTCATTCCATTTCCACTTTCCCTATCACTAATCAATTACCTGAACCTCACGACCGAAATTGCTTCGGACCACTATCGATTTGCAATAACAATTCGCAAACTTCGTCCAGTCCTCGGCTATCTCCCGGGCACGTGGGGACGGAATAATGGCTGTACTTTTGTAAAATATCACCATCCCCCAAACCAGCGGTCCCGAATGGTACTATACCGCATGTGGAAAACCCCGGTGTGTACGGTTATTAGCGAAAATGGCATCGGCAATGGTTTCCTCTTCTTTTTCTCGGTTGGATCTTTATCTCTTTCCCTCGCTGTCTCCATTTGCCTCGTGGCGTTTCATACGTTTCCGACCTATTACTGCACCATTTTCCCGACGGCTTCGACCACCCCGACTCTGAGCGGTTACAGTCCCAAAAGCCACCCAGCGCAAATGCAGAGCAGCCGCCATGCACAAGTTGGCCCGTAACATGATCCCTGCCCGGCAAACCAGCAGCACCAAGAAAGAAAGCTTGAAAGCAAAACTTGACGGGACACCGGATGGACAACGAGTACTTGCCATCACGAAAGCCCTGCAGCGCTGCTGCCACGTCAGCCATGGGTACCGCAGGCCCGCAACTGGGACGGACGAACGAACGGACCGGAAAACCAAATATAAAAGTCACAGACCCCGCAGGAGTCGCAAAAGTTGCAGTCTTCGTTGATTTATTTTTATGATTCTCTGGCCTCCCCAAAATCGTTTGCGAGGTACCGAGTTCCTCTCTGGCCCGGTTTAGTTTTACGTTTGCGGTACTACTTGCAACTGGAATCTTCTTTCAGAGGGGGGGATGGGCGGTAACAGTCGTCAACCAGCCCCCGGAGATGGGCGCCTCGAGAACGAAGATGTTTGCAGGCCTCCTCGGCCAAACCCTTTTCATGATGGGGTTCTACGAGGGTTTTTTTTTTTGCTTTTGCAGGTCATTTTTTGTTTGCTCCATTTTTCGTGTGTTTGCGTTTATGCCTGCAGGTGCCATCCGACAACACAACCAACCCGAACCCACCGACCGTATGTCTCAGGTCACCGTCGTTTCGCTTGACTTTTATTTTCGAGTACATACGACCGTGTGCGGGAAAGGTATCTGTCTGAAAGGTTTTGCCCGAACCCCCCTCCAGGCTACCGGGGTTGAAAATCGTATCTAACTTTACGTCGAGGCCGTACCAGGCAGCAAAAAAAAAACCTCCCAAACAAGGACAGCCAAAAAACACTACTACACAACTAAAAACAACCTCAAACGAACGAACTCCAATCGTAAATTACGTTTTATTGCATTTTAGTACAACTTACGTCGGTTTTCGGGTGAGCGTTTGCATTTCTTAAGATTCGTGCTACGGCCAGACATTCGGCGGATAGGGTTTCTTCGCGCTCACTTCATCGTAACCTCCTCGGCGGGAAGCTTTTGGGACGATCTTCCAAATCTTCCTCAATTGGCAAACGTACTTCCAGCCCCAACACGGGTTAGATTCCGTTTGTCGAACACAACTTCAACCGAGCTCCTGCTCGGTCATCGGTCGGTACATTAGCAATGAAAATTACCTTTTCCGAAGTTGCTAGCTCGGAACGATATTGCAGGCGGCGTGGCGGGTTTGCGTTACAAATGCTCTACAACATCATGCCCACACACATCAAAGCTTTTATGTTGCTTGGCGCTCGCATGAAGCACATCCAAACGGCACACCAGCACGATCAGGAATTCCGTCGCTTCCCCCGAATTCTCAGTGCGACTAATTTGGCCCGAGTTTTCTACAAGACTGTTGACAACGATGCGAAAACGAAAACTGAATAATCATAACCGGGAGGGTGGTTTGCTCGTCAGCTGGCCTCCAACCAGGGAAGGAACGGTGAGGTGATGAGCGTCGTCGTGGATGCGGATTATGATAATGCTCTAGTGGTTACTGCCAACTCCACCCACTAGTTCCTTTTGTACAAGCATCGGAAGGATAACGCTCGGACTCGCCCCGGTATAAAAGACGATGGCGTAATGACGTAATAAAAAACTTATTCCAAACCCATTTACGTGTAGTGCAACTTTGCCCATAAATAGGATCATGTTTGCTCTGTGCTCACACGCTACACACCTCCGTGGCCAAGTGTATCCATAATTTTAGCTCACTCTTCCTTTCGGCTGTGCACCGTACCAAGATGGCGATGAATGCAGCATTCACCAAAACCAACCATTCCGGCACACATTTGCGGCAAACGAATTGCTATTTTTCCATCATGAGAGACTCGTAAAATTTTAGATACATGAAAAACTCAAGCTTTTCTGTTGGTTGGGGTTTTTTTTTTGCGCGTGGCGTCTGTACCCAGAAACCGGTTTGGCTTAATGTCTGGCTGATCAGTACTTGTGGACAAGAGACCAGTGGGAAAACCATTACCAGCATGCAATGGAAAAGCTTTGCTAGTGCCGTGGCATTAAACCCACCGGCGGTTCATTGAATAAGCGTCCCCAAAGTTGTTCGTGAGCAATTAAAACATTGAACCGTGCTTATTGTGGTAACAAAACATCAAGTTTTTATTTCAATATTTACGATCGTCTAGACTTCAATTGCTCATGTACTGGTAGAAGTTCCATTTTAAGAGCCAGCCGCATAACAGTTTCTTCCATCACAAGCTCCTTATTGCATCATGCACTCAGAAGTTATACCTGTCGCGGACGAAAAAATTCCACAACAACGGCCTTAAGAGATGCAATCGAAACGTCACTTATCCCGATAACAATATGGAAATTCTTGGAACTCAGGAACTATAAAGCACCGGCATGCGTAAGATCGCATGCTACTTGAAACTGAAACTTGTTACGCGCAGCTATGGAGAGAGAAAAAGCAAACTGGAAAGTTTGAGATCGTTGCAAAAAGAGTTCAGCTCTCTACACCAGCCAACAAAGGCAACGGCCACGGTGAAAAGGATTCGTTACGATCGGTTGAAATTAGAAAAGTTTTCAAACCTATCCTATCTAGACTTTCGTAACCGTGTACAAATACGGTTCCCGGGAGATTTGTTCCGTTGAGAGTTGGAAACTTTTCAACTTTTAAAGTTGGGCGAGAGAATGGACATTTGGTTTCTTGAAGATTCTCTCTATATCTAAAGTAGATTCCAAGTTCTAGACATCTATAAGTATCTAATTAATATTTTAAAGGACTTGAATGGCTTCAAGCAGAAACTCGTTAATATGGATCAAGGTGCACTTACCGGTGTGGAGTATGGATGTGCCGTCAGACAAACGCCGTCCGCCTTGAGCTGCTCCTGCAGCAATGCCTCCAGCTCGCTCAGCATCAGCGGTGAACTGTCACGCTCCAGGCTGTCACTGTTGTCGGACAGCAGCGATTTCGGATCGTTCAGCTGGAAGTACACGCTGGCCGCACCTTTCTCCCGGAGCAGCCGCACACTTTTGAGCAGCTTGCTCCGGTGGGCCGGATTCTGCACACCGATCGCATCGAGGTCCGGATCGCCAACCTGCTTGCAGATCTCCAGATCGTCGTATCCATTGTCGAGAAAGCTTTCCGCGTACTGGCCCAGCCCGAGGGCGCGCAACCACTCGCACACGATGTTGCTGACCGCCATCCTTACCGGTCTGGCGCAGGGGGTTCCCCTTTCCGTGTACGTACGCTTCTATCGATTTCCCTAACCTCACTTCCCTCGGGAGGGTTTGGCAACAACAAACCCTCACACACACGCACGCACGCACACACAATTAACCGCACTTCCGGCCGGAAAATGACTGGCTTTTTTATGTTGTGATAAGCCGCTCTCTTCCTCTTGAGAACACTCCCGGTTTTCGTTCACTACGCACCGAACCTTCGCCACACTTCCATGCGCGCGTGGGAAGTAATGGCGGCACACATCAACAAAACCCACCACACACCAACGCTCACATCCAAGCAGCTTTTTTTTCTAAATACACGCGCCTCACACTCACACAGCACTTACGCAAAAAGCTTCACTCCGTACACTCGGGATTCCTTCCCCACTAAAAAAAATTAAAGCTAGACTGTGGAGTAAGAAGAAGAGGGAACATTTTAACAACCCAAGCAAAACGAAGGTAAACACAAAACGTTTAATTAAACTTGTCCTTCTGCTGCGTAGCCGCGTTCGCCTCGTGTACGCCATGCCCGTTTTTCGGTGGCCGGTTTCATCCTGTTTCCTTTTCATCTACTCGCTTGCTCTCTCAATCTAACTTCCTCGTTCTGTGTCTTTCTTCTTCTTCCTTTTCTTACAATATTTTGTTCCGTTTTCCACCTTTTGTTTAATGATCATTTTCGATTACTTTTACCTTTTTCCATGTTTCTTTTTTCCTCTGAGCCCTTTCCGTTTTTCATTTGTTATACCTTTTTTTTGGTGCTCGTACTGTTCTTACGACAAGTCGTACGAGCAAAAGCTTTCCTGGTGCCTTTTTGACAGTTAGGATCTTTTCAGTTATTCGGTGTCGTCCACTTTCGGTTGTGTGGTTCTTTTCGACCCTTTTTAGGAATTGGGTTGTTGCAGAGCTTTCCGAGAGGCGTGTTTGTTGCTTCCTCTGCTCCACATGTTCCCGGCTCTTCCAACTTCCACTTTGCCAAGGACTTCGAGCTATGTGGCAAACGTTTACGATGCTTTCGTTGTGTACTTTACACACCTATCTTCCCACTGCTGTTTGGTGTTGCGCTTCTTCTGTTTTTGTTTCCTTCACATTCCTTGAGCGATGTCGCTTACTTAGTGGCCTTTCGTTTGCCCCGGCTGAAAGGAAGCTACGAAAGTCTCCCACAACTCCCGGGAAGAAGTTGCCGCATGCAATGGAATGCTTGCTCTGTGTGACTTTGTTCCTCGTTCGATTCCCGTTTCTACCATCCACGATGGAGCGAAGCACGATGGCTAGTAGAACTGGATGCAATTACGAACCGCGGTCAGAGAGTAGTGAAACGCGGAAGGTCCTCCTTTTTAGCCCAGTTTTTTTGCCGATAAAAATGCTACAACACCACATTGCTCCATCGTCGCAAAGCATCCAAGGTTCTTCCCGGCTTTGGTTGGCTCTCCGCCTCGCAACAAACGCTCTGGCTCGGGCGCAGATTCAAGCGACAGATCAGCCTGCAAGAAAAGAAACGGGAGACAGAAGAGAAAGCGTGTGTAAGAAGCAAACAAAGTTAACCATTTGGAATCGTGACGAGTTGGTTAATGATGATGATAAAGATTATTATTACGGTGCCCTGTTCAATCGCGGGCGCGCGCCGGCCTGCTCTCACACACGTTTGAGTTGCTGCGTGGTGGTGCTCAAGATTAAGGAGAAAGAGCGGTAATGCGGAAACATAACAGCATAATACTACAAAAAAAACCACACCAGACAAAGTCCAAGTAAAACAGTACTCATACGAGGCCACAATCTCTTCCCTCAGCAGGAAACGGGACTCCGGTATTGGCATCTGAAGAAGAGCAACAACAACAACAAAAACCACCGTCAAAAGCAACAACGGACCGTGGGATGCTGATCCGTTCTTAAAGTCAAACGACGAGCAAGGCGCAACCTATCGAGCGATGCTTAACCACTCATCTTCTCGTACTGCTTTTTTCACCCCCTTTTTGTCCACCCACTCACCCACCGACCCGAACCAGGGCATCATTTTGCTGTGGCTCTCTTAAAATTCGAGAAAGATTTATGACGCGCGTCGTCGAGAAGCCGTGCTCCACGACGCCGGTGACCTCCAGGAACCACGATCTCGAGGAACGAAAGCCAAGCTCCAACGCCGCCCCCCACCAATCGGAGCGGGTGGATTGAAAAATTTTCGTTGACAGATTAAGATTTATGAATGTGGCAATTAAAAAGAAACGTGAAGATGGCTGCCGCACATAAACCACGCCAGTCACGAGATCACGTGCATAAAGGTGAAGCGATCTCGTAGGCACGGACCGGCTCTAGCTGTTGACGATGACGAAAAGGCGACGAGAACCGAAGGTGTCTAGCAGCAGCAGCAGGAGCAGCAGCAGTGCCCGGGCAGAATACACTGTGAACGCAATGGGCACACTAATGGAAACCACTGTCGTTTGAAGATGATGATGATGACGGTTGGTGATGACTTATGGAGACAAACAGCGCGTGAAAAGTGAATGCTGAAAGGTGATCGTTAGAAAGATTCCCCAAAGCGGTACGCGCATTGTTCGGGACGGGACACGGTATGAAACGTGGGCACCGTCGTTAAGCAGCTCGTTGAAATTTATGCTCATCCACTCATCATGTAAGCTCGGTAGACAAACAAAACACTTCACCACGGGGCAAAACAGGCTTTTTTGGTTAACTCCCATATAATCAGTTCTAATGTCCCGGACTCCTGAGTGGGGCGTTTGGGGAAGCATCCATCTCGGTCTGATACCTCTGGTAAAGGGTAGAGTGAAAATGTTGCCCTTTTTACCAGCCGAATCCGAATCTCGTCTAAGATTGCGCGCGGACTGATACTCCTAAAGCTTTCGAACAAGCAATAAGCCGGCCGGGAAGAAGTACAAAAAATAAGATTGTTTATGTGAAATCCCAACACCCAGACATTCCGCAGGGTCGGGACAAAATGCAAAACAAGGCATACCTTCAGCACAGCAAACTATGCTGCACAAGCTGCTTCCTCCGGAGGACGTGTGCGCATTCGAGGACAAAACAAATGCTCACCCACCCGAACCCCAACCGCAGGAACGATGAATGAATTGTGGAATAAATGCGAAATTCCCAAGCCGTCACCTTGTCTGGCTGAAGGTCACAAGCATTCCAACCTAAAGGATGGAAAAGGACACGATGCTGGCATTAAGCAAACAGAAAAAAGAAGGTAAACCTAGGTGCCCGGAGCATTCTTTCATTGACGGATCGGTCCCCGTTCGAGTTGTTGTTGTCCTTCGAAATGCTTGGCCTCAGCGCAGGTGGGATTTTCGCAAAGGATTCTTTTGTCTCGGCATTCCCAGCAGACATTACCAGGTCGGGGATCTGTGATACGTTGTTTCCTTCGCACTGTCTGATGACGGTCGGCATCCTAGGTGTCTACAGTAACTCTGATATCCTCTAGAGAGAGAGAGAGAGAGAGAGAGAGCGCGCGAGAGTTGCCATATTTCTTATCCTTCATCTCGGGCTCAATTTTGACTGGAATAAATTTTCACCCCAAAAAAGCACCGCAGCAGGTGAGCCCCGATACGCAAAAAGGGTCACGAGCGATACAAGAAGTCATTCACCTGAGCACTGTTCGCTTGCTTGCTGTTCGCACGATAAGACCGTCCCGAAAAAAACCCGGGCTAACCTCTCGGCGCGTCTGAGCCCATTTCTACTTCGGTTGCTCGAAATCTGCACCCCAGACGCACCACCAACATTACCAGGATTGGACGCTTGTTGAAGCGCTCGTTTTCGGTGTGCTTTCATCGACCCGGTCGACGGCAGTTCGGTCGGACGCACAACGGTGACGGTGTATTAGCATAAAGTTGCAAGGTGTGCGCTATGCCCGTGTGCCCTTGCCAAAGGCGGGCAAACTTTGACAGCAATCTAAAGCTATTCGGTAGCGAGCGAAAGTATGCAAATAGTATTTGCATGTGGCGTAATGTCGCATGTAAATCCTGCCGACATGTGAATGGGAAGCACCGATGCCGAGATAAATGGAAAACAAATCGTGGTCAGAGGATACAGTCGCAAGCTGATCCTGGGTGAATCTGATATCACTTATCCATCATGTAGCTTCTGGAGCAGGTAACGAGGGTTCGGACATTAGAATAAGTTTAAAGGAATTCCAATTTCAGAGCGAACGATTTACCTACTATCCTGGAAAAGCTTGTCTCATGCGGATAGTGTTTTAGTGCCGTTGGGAAAATCCCTCACGATAAATGCATAGGGCGACCCCGATGTTACATTCTCAAAGCATCGTTCACCATCGATATTTGCATATCCTAGGGTCTTAGAATTTCTTGATGATATTCTAAGGTTGAAGCTAAATTTATTCATTTGCTAGTTCAATCTCATGCCCTAACTAACCGTTCGGACGGTTCCGTAACATATAGCTAACAGGTAGAAAACAGGAGCATTACATCTGGTTAGTGTGTTATCACAGGTGAGTTTCAACGATATCGACGATATCTTTAAAAAGTGCATCAATTCCTCTCTATTACATGAAACCAAAGAGCACAAGGTTCAATATTATTCCTGAGATAACCTCAATTTTCGGTACCGTATTTGTTCTCAAAAATCCTTCCAGATATTCAAATTTAGTTTCTTGGAACCTTTCAGGCCACTTTAAAGCAGTAAAGCTTCCACTAAAGCAACTCAGCAGCCTAGTGTCCCACAACTGCAGCTCACCTAACTCGATTATATCTCACACGACTTCGCCACGCCTTGCCAGCCACGAGACAAAACATAATCCGCTTCCAACAACCAACAACAACCCAACTCGAAATCCAAACCTAACCCGTCTAGGCCACTAAACCAAAAAAAAACAGGATCCATCCACTCTTCCCCACACTTTACACTTCACGCTTTCGTAGAATGGTTTTTTCCCTCCGCTCCAATGTGGCGCACTGTTTTGAATATTAAATATTTACAAAAGTTCGTCTTTAGTTTGGCTGTGGCGAATGGTCGAACACAGGATAACACTTCACTGCTGGACAAGCTATTTTCATTAACCGTGTGCTACGAGCTGATGGTGAGTGTGCGAGAGAGAGAGAGAGGGAAATGTGTCCTCCCGACCAACACCAAGCGCACTTGCTAATTGGGTTCTTGGCGCTCGTGAAACTTTGCTTCCCAATGACTTCCAGTGCAGGGCGAGCACTGCGGGTCGTTCGTCATCAGCAAACGCTCTCATGGCTGGAAGAAAGAAGTTTGCACCTCATTTGCATATCGCGACCACTTCGGCTAGTGGTGAAAGCGTTAAAGCCATCGTCAACTAGTGCTGCGGGATTGCGCATCGGAATATATGGGAAGTTTGATGCTGGTCGCCACTTCCTGGAACTTCCGGGAAGTACGTCACCAAGCACTAACGCAGCGTCAAATCAGAGTGAAATGGTAGACGGTTTGCTCTGGATTCCATTTACCAAACCATACCGGGGAAGGTTTTAATGTAGATTCCAAAGGCTGACATTGGGGGATGGAGATTGAAACATCACACACACACGCATAACTTTGGTAAATTGAAAAACACAAATTTCATAATGCTTTTCGGTAAAATTCCGTGGTTCTCCAGCGTCGCGTGCCATCAGAGTTTTTTTTTTATTTACCCATGTTATGATCACAATCAACAGTATCTCGCATAAAAGGGAAAAAAAATCGCCATTCTACTGGCTGAAATGGGGGAGATTTTTTATGTTGCTGACAGTTCATGTGAGCTAACGCTAAAACCCCTAACACCACGGTTCGGTGCAAAACGGTGGAGAAGGAGATTTTGTAAACACGAATGGGTGAATCACTTGGGTCTTTTTGGTTTTAGATCACAAAGCAAAGGCAGGTGTACACCCCGGTTCCAACGGGCACGATCGGAAGGATGAACAAAGTAAAAAAAAAAAACAGAATAGATAATTTGACTTCCCAGATAAAGGAACCGAACAGCGGCGAGCAATAACCATACGAAACATTGCGTTAGAATTTTCCACCACGTGGGCTGTTTGTTCGCAGCCTAACGGTTTCGGCGCGTGCAGAACCAGACGCGTCAAAATCAGATAGCGCGGCTAAACGTGAAAGAAACACAGAGCACCCCGTTTTATGACCAGAAGCTGTTTTGTTAGCGTGTTGTAATTTAAATTGAAAGAATGTAAGCGCGTGAAACGTAGCAGCGCGCAATACCTTCAACTTCAGTGGGATGCATTTAAATAAACTCGCCTACTCACGCGCCGGCAGCCAATAAGTTTCGTGGAATTATTATCAAACATTTTCCAAATTGATTTTCGCTAGCATCGATTACCCATAGGCCCAAAGTTCCCGCGCGGTGTACAATTACACGCTCCAGGGAAATCCGACTCGAAGCCGGGTTCCAGTCTGGCTCCCGGAAGGCCTACAGCGGCCTTAGCATACCAACAACGACAAAAAGAATCTGTCACTCTCGCACGGCACCCATCGGTGGACGCACCATCAAAAGGCGTTCCGCATTTTCTGCATTGATCAAACAGCGCCCCAATAATCAATATTTGACACCGCCCGATACGGCGCATCGGTGTGCCGATATCTACCGAAAATGCTCACCCACCGTGAGACGTTCCAATCAATCGAACGTCCCGATGTGTCGGAATGTTTGAAACTGGTTGATTTTAAAGCCATCTCCCGCTAGGCCAGACCCAAATATGCACGCAACCCGGAGAAGCCGCGGGATCGCGACAACGCTCTTGGAGGAGTAAATCGATTTCTCAGACCAACGATCCAACACCTTTCGTGACCACCTTTTACCGAAACGACAGTTCCGCTCGATTAATGCTTCCTCTGGCCACAACCAAGTTTTGACGAGACACAGCGGGATACCTGCCGTCCGTCGAAACCCGTTGGTGGCCAAAATACGTAAGCTCAAACATTAAGGTGGTATGGAGCACAGTGGAGAAATTGACGACTGACGACTGTACGGACTTCCACTTGGGGCGTCGTCTCAAACCCAGCACAAACCCGGAGAGGAGGAAAACGATTTCAGGTGGGTGTCCTAGGGGTGTCCTTCTTTTTTCCATTTCTTCACCCGAAAAAACTTCATCGTTCGTGGAAACTGAACCGAACCGTGTGCGGATAGAATTACTTCAATCATATTTCATAGTCGTAGCCGGTTGGTGTGTAGGTCGCTCTACACAGACCGAACAAAATTAAAAGAAACTGGCATCCAAACGCCAGGAACCACGAATAGGTGCTGCTACAAGTCGAGAAGACACATAGAACGAGATTTGATACCTAGCTCTTTTTTCCACTGGTCCACCGTAGTCGTCGTCGACCCATCTATCTTGATGTCGCGCGCGCGCGCGCTCTCTCGCTTCCTTTCCCATTTGTGGGATCTCGCCCAATTCAACAGATCCACCGGCGAACGATTTGTCTGCCGCGACGCGCGTTTTTACGATCTTCCCACCGGAAATCTAACCCGCCCTGAAAGCACTACGTTACCTACGTGCGCCTTCGGGTTGAAGTTTCGATAGCGCAAACCTCCTGCTTGTACATCCTCTGCTTGTCTAAGAATCGTAACTTACAACCAACTAGGGGACGAAAAACGGTGCTCATGTCAATCCAATCGCACCCCTTAATTTTTTGTGTCGTTCACGACTCCCAACAAAACGATTCGGGCGAAGTGATGGATACGTGTGTGTGTTTCTTTTTTTATTTCCCTTTTACCCGTTGGACACCCAAGACTTCCATAGCAGGGAGAAAGCAGAAGCCCTGCATCGGGTAACACAGAACGGTCGGTAGACTATCCTTGGGACAACCTGTCAATACACACAAAACGTCAGGTTCAAGTGTAAATGTTTCTCCGGAAAGGAAATACTCATCCGGGCCGGGAGCAAAGGAACCTGTCGTCAAACGGTCCCACCCCGGGAAAAGCACATGATCATCATCTGTGCGAGGGTATAAAGGTGAACCTTCAAATGATAACTCGCTGACGCGTTCGTGTGTTCGTTCCCTGTTGGTAATCGGATAGGGGTGAGTGCCCATTTTCCTCACCCAAATCAAACATGACTGATGACTGCACAAAGGCGATCATTTGCGGGAATAACGCGGACCTGGGCTGCAAGGTGCCTGGCGCTCGAATAAAGAGATTACGAAGATATTTCTAGGTCCCCTTTCGAACTAGTTCCCCTGCAAGACGGCGCCGGCAATCTTAAATATACCATCAAGGATATGCTCAGTGTGTGTGTGTCTGTTATTCCAAATCGTTAAAACAAAACCCCTGTGTTTTATGCATTACACGTAGCAACCCTCCATCACTGATGGTCCCCTTATTTTTGTGAAACAAGGCATCATCTCTTATTGCACGGAGGACAACACCAAGCAAAGGTTTTACCGCGCTGGCTAAGGATAATCTAATCAAAATGTAGAATTATTTGTCCCACCGGGAACAAACGCGGGGCGATACCTAGAATTGCAGATTCTACCAGCTGTTCGCTTTCGGTAGTAAAATCTTCCAGCGAACCCCCTTCTTGACAGGGCGAACGAATCGCGACCATCGTGGCTGATTTGTAAGCGAAATATCAAAAGGGCTGATGGGCACTAGACCTATTTAATGGAGATGATGGTACTCCGCACCGTGCCAGTGACAGGTTATGTCATTTTCGTCACGCCGCTGTCAGGCGACACAAATTCGTGAAAGGGCGTTATTAAACGTAATAAGATTTTTGTTCTTCAGAAATGAAATAAAAATAGGTCCCTCCCTCAACTCTCAAAATGGCAAGAGAATGATGTATAATTAGCTACTAGCAGCCGAATTAAGTTGGATGATTAGACCATTCTTCTTGAAGTCTGCATCTTTCGCCATCTTATCTGAAGATCAGCAAGAAAAGCTCCATGCAGTGTACGGTTTAATTAATACGGATAAATATTCCAAAGGAGGCAACACCATTGACTCGCTACAATAAAGTTAATGTGCTTAAAATTATTACTAACACCGTACGCAATGCGTTTCAATTCATACGCATAACAATAACCGTAACATAATCGTAAAGATTAACCTTATAGCCGCACACACAGAGCAGTGCTGTGTTACGAATAAAACGATGTTATACAAATCTCCGGCTGCCATTACGAGGATTTCATAGAGCTGGCTCAATACGAGGCTGGCATCATTGCTAAACCTAAAGCTCTAATTCCACTCCCTGGCCCTAACCTCCCTGTCAGCACCGTCTGTCGTGTCTATCCTATCCGAGTTCTCCAGTGCCAATTGAATATTTCAATTACGACAATCGAACTTCTGCAACCCAAAACAAAAACAACAGCCACGAAACTCCCGGAAAACTTCAGCACAAAACACCCGCATCACCATACGCGATGATGCTCAGTTGGGCTATAAATTTTCACGAATTAAACTTGAGGCAACCTTCTCCCACTTCCAGCCAGTCATCAGCAAGGCACCTTCAAGGATGGTGTATCGCACCGAATTACGGCACCAGCGCCGAAAAGGCCCAACAAAAACACACTGTGCGCCATGGCACCAAACAAACAGGGCCCACACAATACACACGCACGGCGAGAATATTTAATTGGCAGGATAGAATTTCGTTTTCGGGATCGTTTACGGGATAAATTCGTGACCACCGATTCCTGCCCACGTTTTCGTGCCGCTCTTCCTGTCGTACCTTCTCGTCACGTTGCCGCTTGAGAACCGGGAGACCTTTCACAACTACACCCGTAAAAACGTAGGTCCCAGACAGTCAGGTACCGGGAATCGTTGGAAGATTGGAGGATTTTCCAACGTGCCACCGTCAATCGGGAGTACCAGAAGAACTAGGTGGCTGCGAAAGGATAGCGGAAGCGAACGGTACGAAACTAGGGATGTTTAATTAGGTGCTATTCGAGTTCGGTTCCGTTCCCGGGTTCCTTCCTTCCACCCCTGCAGCCTCCTGCCTCCAAGTAAGGCCGGGCATGCTTGGGAATAGGGTTGGCGAGAACCTTTTCCGCTTATACGCCGGTCGGATTTAACACCAGCGATGGCGAAGTGAGAAAGATAAATAATGCCTTTTCTAACGTTGCCGCTTCGTGGGGACACCCGATGCTCGTCCTGTACTATATCTCTTACGCTTACGGGTATTGAAATCTTTTCGGAAACTTTCGAAAAAGCGCTTTTTCCTTGGCAGATGGATGATGGAGACGGGTCTACTTGGTGCGTCGTGGTGCAGGTGTCGGGCACCGCCCAGAGAGAATTGGATTTGGAACGCTTGCCGGTGCACAAAAACGAACCAAAGTGCGGGCGAAATGAATTCTCAACACCAAGGAAGCTTTTTGTGTCCGTCGTTTCTTTTCCGGATTTAAATTTACGCCGCCGGGACAAGGAAGCGCTGCCGGGGGACAGCGTGTCAGGTGTATTTTTAATCAAAATACAGACCCACTTCCTAGCTACAAACGGTTTTGTTCTTAGAAGAGTTCATTTGAAACTTAAAAAATAAACATTACGGAGTGCTGCTTCAAACGCAAATAGTTTCCAACGAGCGAACAGCGGATGAGGATGTGGGCAGGTGCGTTTTTTCAAAAACGTTCCAAGAAATAAGGAATATCAATAAAACCCATCAATAATTTATTGCTTTTTGCGGATATCGATGCTGTTTGGATTCTCATATTTTCCCGCCTGCAGCGATCAATAATGGCTGCATGAAAAGAAACGTCATTAAGCATTAACTGCGTCAAATTAATTTACAGACAAAAAAAACCCTGAATCGCTGGAGTTAATTTCGTTGCGTGCGTGTGCCCGACCAAACCAGCAAACCCCAATCTTGTGCGTCTGATGATCATTAAACTGCACTAAGCACAACGGGCATATCGATTTTAAAACCAAACGGGTTGCCTTCCTTCGACAAAGATAAAACCGGGAGATACGAAAGAGCGAAGGAGAAAGCCAACCATCGATGGGACATAAATTTTGCTATACGAGCACCATTAAACTCACATAAAACCATCCATCTGAGCGGTTAATGCCGGCGATGGCGACAGTCTTAAAAATGGTCTCACCGCCAAAGTCGTCGATATGACGACGCTTATTGACCGCTATTTGGCGAAGGTTTCCTCGCCCTCTCTTTTCTTCCGAAGTGTTTCCCTTGCTTGTCATACTTCTTCGGCCGGCGAAAGACGGCGTGCAACGAGCCCTGAAAGAGAAACCCCGGACGCACGATCGCATCAATCCGGAGGGGACCCCGGTGAGAACTGCAGGTGGTCTTGACAGCCGATCGCCCAAGTGTGCCCGTGTGTGTGTGTGCGTGAGTTTGGCCAGGAATGGAGCACCGACATACACGGTCGGTCTCCCACTCCAATATGCACAGGCGATCGCGATCTTTCGCGGACGAGCACGGCATTTAAGATGGATGGATAACGCTTCATTCACGAAGCGAAAAAGAAAAGAGGACAGATATTTTGCACGTCGCTCTGCCCTTGCCCCACACCCAAGCGTACACTGCTGCCATTCTGCTCTGTGTCCCAAGGGAACACCCTTCTGCCTAACCGCTCCCAACGCCAAATGGACGATATCAATCTCTGTGCCTGTGTGACAAACCTATCTCCGACTATCTTGAGTTTGCATCAACTCTGCCGGTTGAAGCGATTATTGACGTCGTCCGTTCGCGTCCTCCCTGCGAGAACTCCGACAAGGTAAGGGAAGACCCACCCCCATTGCGCCCGTTCTGGAATTTCGACATTCCAGTACTCGGTCCAAGCTCTCGCTCGCTGCCCACTAGAAACAAAGCAACAGCAGAAGCTTCATCATCATCATCATCTTCATCAGTGAGCTTCACGGATATCATCTTTGGCTCAGATAGTCTGCGAGGGCCTGTTGTGTTCTGCCTTCTCCAACATTTATCTTTTTTTTCTCCTGCAGCACCGTTTCCTTTGTTTTGATTAATGAGATTAAAAATGGGGTAAAGCTCTTGCTAAGGTCAGGCTCACCTTGTCGTACCCCGGATTGTGGAGCATATAAACAAAAAAAAACAAGCGGGAAGATCTCTTCAAACCAAAGTTTTTTTTTTTTACCAAAAGAAAAACAAAACCAGAATCTCCCGGAAAAGTACCGAAAAAGCATGATCCGCCGAGGTTGTTTATGTGCAGGACCACACAGGACCGGGTGAGCCTGCCTGAGATCATTTATCACAGGGTAAGACATCTTACATAAAGCTGCTAAAAATTAATCTTCTTGGTGAGGTACGTTCGAATTAAAACTTACAAAAAGGGTCAGACTTACCATCCGATGCCTCCAAGTAATTGCCACCTATCGCCATCTAAACGTTGTTCTGCCCAGTACAAAGAGCGACTCTCGGTGTACACAGAGAGCCTTACGGTCTTTCATTGATGCTTAATACTCTCAATCCGATTTGTGACATTCACTCAACGAAAACGCATTATTCGCTTCTCCAAATCCCAGCCCCGACAAATGTCCTTTCTAAACAAAGAGCACATTACTTCCCGGAGCCTCAGACTCATTTAAAGCCTACGAGAATAATTACAACAGAGTCGTGTGGGAAAAAATTCAGGGGCACCGAGACTGCTGGATGCTGGCGCTCCATCTGCAATCGCCGGTTCCGAGACCGGTTCGGGTTCTTCTACGTCCGCAGCCACAAAGAAGGTTGCACATCTTGCACGTTCTTCTCTAGCAGCTAGCCGAAAGCAGCCACGGATAGAAAGACTGGCGTAATGAGAAAGCTCAAGAAGAAGACGCACAACACAGCAAACAAGTAGAAACGCACGAAAGCAGGATTAATCTAAAATAGATCTAGTGAGCGAAGGAATTTTGCCACATTTTCCTCGCCAATGATGAGCTTTGCCAGGCGGCTCGGCCGTAAGCTGCCACCAGGAAGATGGGATATGCTCGGTAGTAAAGCTTTCGGCGTTCTCGGGTGTTTCTTTGTGCTCTTTGCATACGTTTTTTGCGCCTTCATCTTAAGTTTTCTGTGCTCTTGCTCAATTCCTTCCTGACGTACGGGGTTTGCTTTTTTGTGTGCTTCTCATCCCGCTCGCTCCTTGCACTAACACCACTAAGGCGCCGCTACGCACTGGAACACCACCACCACACAAGCAGCTGATGGGATATGTTTGCTGTGCGTTCTTCCCACATTCCCAGGGAACTGCATTGGTGTTGCACTTTTTTTTTCTTCGACCTTTTTTTCAGCTGCACTTTAACGCTTCCTGTTGATTCACACACACACACAACTCGCTCTCTCGCTCTATCTCGTATGACCGTGAGCTTTGTTTTTGTTGCATCGTACGCCATGGACACTGAAGATGCGGCCCGAGACACATTCTTACGGTTAAACGTCACTGCGCGGTGTATGCACACACTGTTGCAGCACTGTTTACGTACAGCACACCAGCGCGCCACTACAGCCTGCAGCATCCGAAACCGTTGAAGACAGAGCGTGCCACACACATCTTCTAGCTGACCGGCCAGCCATTGCGGGGCTACGTACGTGTGTGTGATCGTGAAAGGTAAACCCTCCCGGTACGACGCAGAGACAGACAGCAACAACAAAACAAAAAAACGTGATTTTCAACCTACCGGCCCTACACTCCGGTTGCCTCACTCGCTTGCTACACTCTCTTCTGGCCCCAAAAACACCGAACGAACGAACGTGAAAAAAGGCAAACGAAAAACAAAACCGGAAAGCAGCCCGGTTGTTCATCTCCGTTGCCATGGCTATTCGTCTGCTTCTCTACGAAACGCGCAAAGTTTTCCGTGGCACGGCCTAGGCAGAGGGCCGTCTTTTTATGCTTGCCGTTTTCTACAACACGACGCCACGATTTGCTGGCGTACCGGCGAAAACAAGGGCCAACCTTTGCCACTGCCTGCACGTTCGACACACGCCAAGAAAAATGGGCCTGCCCCGAGAGCAACACACAACGGTAGGAGAGCACAGGTTGCTTGGATTTTTTTCCGCTCGCTTGTATTAGCCGCACCAACCAAGTCTAAAAACCACTTGACGTGAATGAGAAGAAGAGCTTGGCGAACACAAAAAAACCGTGTTAGTGGCCTCCTTTTTGAAAACATTTTTGCTTGTTTGTCTGTGTGTTTTGCACAACGAGAGACAGCGAGAAAGATAAAGCGAACGATGAAGGGATTAGAATGAAACCGGAGCCTACACAAACAGTACTACAACAAGCGCCGCGCAACAACCAAACAACATTAACCGTTTTGTTATGAAGCGAGATGATGGGGTGGGCCAGCCAGCCAACCAACCAGCCCCAAAAAACGCCAAACCATAACAATGCTGTGGTGCATAACACAGCGCGCGAGAGCTTTGGCCAGCACGCTTTTCCCGCCACCATACACACACACACGCTCACAGATTAGTTTTGCACACATACACACACACAAGCCCTTCTCTTCCCCCCACTCTCCACCACCCAACCGGTGATTTTGATCGTATGTTGTTGGTGGTTGGCTTCTCGTTTTTTGCTGCACAAAATTAGGACTTCTTTTTTAGTTGAGACTTTCTTGCAGTGTTTGCTTTAGGAAATTCGTTATTTTTCTTCATCCACACGTTTCCTTGAGCATTTCACATTTTTTCTTTGGTTAGGACGAACTTTGCTGGCCTTTTAAAACTTTCACGTAGCCTTTTTTTTTTCAGGGCGAGAAAGCCCACTAACCGATTGGTACACACACACCGAACACACTTGTACTATGTACACTAGCGAAACTTTATCCTTATATTCCTTTCTGTCATGCGGCAACAATGGCCACAACAGCACAACACTGCAGACCGACTCACCGCTCTATTTTTCAGTGTGGTGACAATTTCCTCTATTCATCAAGCACGGATTTTGCGATCGCGAATATGTTTCATCGGTTCGCGATAATCGAGCCGCACGTCCGCACGCTTCGAGAGATCAGAGAGAACTGACGGTTTTTATGCTACGCTATGCTACGTTGTATATGCTCCGTTATGTTCTGCCGACGCGTTTTGTCCGCATTCTCGCCGAACGCACGGAACGGAATGCGAGCATGGCAGTGACAGTTTCGGAGAGAGAGAGAGAGCGAGATTGTGAGAGAAATTTTAGAGCCGCATGCTCAGAGAAGCAGGCGGTAGCCAGGGATGTCAAATCGCAAGTTCAAGCATAGGGTTTGTGCGCGACATGCGGAAAAAGGGTTTCAAATAGGAGTTAAAATATAGTTATATTTAAAGTTAAACAAATAAATTAACCGATAACTTCAAAAATATTTGTTTTACATGTTTTGTGTAACTCACATCCCTGCAACAACAAAACATTATAAATATACAAAAAAGAAGATTATTTTAACTAACCCATACTAAAGTGTTTTTAATTCTAAACAAATGGTTTTTAAACCACTTTTTTGTCTGTTCCATCTAGAACATGTTGGTGGAAATAATTTGTTAGTACCTGTTTGTCCTACCACCTGTCATGTCCATCCCTATCAAGAGGCGAGGAACTGGTAGCCGAAATGAGCCGAATCTTAGCACGAGCCTCATATGGAGGGTTACGCACTAGGTAGTTCCATCGAGTTTCGTTTCCTTCATTGTGCTTCCCACCGATACAAAATACTTGTAAGTCGAATTTATTTATTTTTACCCTGTTTAAAATTTCAAAATGTGTACGCATATCGCTTAACAATTTGGAAACTTAAAAAAACTTTTCAACCTATTTTTTACAGTATTTTTTTGTCCATAGAACAATTGTCTCCACGTTTAGGACAATAAGCGATTAGGATTAGGACAAACAATTTGAGTAATCCACTCATTTTTGCTGTTATGTCTCTAATCACGCATTTTTTTAAAACATGTAAACACTTGTCCTGACATTGGCCATTAATTTTTCAACTGCGACGACATTTTCTACAATTTCCTTGCAGAATAGGTTTCTTTTCTTCGCCCTCAAAGAATCACTGTTATTTGCTCTTTAGCCAGCGGAATTAACACATAAACCGGTTCACAAATTGACCGACACGCGTACTTGTTGAAAAATTAATCTTTCCAATGCTTCTTCCCGCACACGACCGACCCAACACCCGACGTGCATCGTCGCACAAAACTAAACTCAACGGTTTTGTTTTCTCCGTGTTATCAGGCCGGAAATCCAATTAAGTTTCACATCCGATTTCATTCACCTAACGATTTATCCTGCCCGATCACGCATTTGCTGCAAACAATGGAAACAAACAAACGAATGAAACGTTTCGGCCCTGTTGGGGACGATGGTGGACGAAATCGCAATCTTCACGCAGTCCACCGGTATATTAGCTAGCACAACCAGCACGGTACCGAGGCGGATCGTCTACCGTTGCGGTCATCCTTGAAGTCAACGTGCTACTAAATTATTCACCTCCGTATTAATTTGCACCGTGTACAACTGTGTGCGGGGAAGCTTAAAGTTCTGAAGATGGTTTCCTTTACGGTTGGTCGGTTCGTCCGGATGCTTTCTTTGCCAGAATGTCGGTAAAAACATTTGTCGCTTTTTTGCTGTTGCTTCGGTTGAGTATCTGTGGCGAGCATCATTTGTGGTTAATTGTAGACGTGGGAAATCAGCTGCCAATAGATGCTATAAACAGGTAGCTGGGGCTTGTTGTCCTAGTACTCGGATGCTTTTTGATGTGTTGTTGTGGAGAACAACTATTGCCAAACTTTTATTTTCACAAGCGATCTGAGACGTCTAAAATTAACGAAATCCACTCAGATGTGCTCGAGAGAAAGATTCTCAAAACGATCGTTGGCCCCATATATGTAAACAGATAATCTTGGAAGCGCTATAAGAATTAGAATAATTAGAATAGCCAGGCTCGTGTGACCTGCGCATCTCTTGAGAATTACACCGAACGATCTAGCTCTTATAGACCTTTTAAGCCGTCCAAATAAACAAGGGAGATGCCAAATGAAGAGTACACCAGAAAGGCCGGACTTTGGACTGGCAGTATCGAGGACGACGCCCTAGAACTTCCTGTAATACATCAAGATGTTCATATTCCAAGGCTCGTCCTCACTATTACTATAGTCCTTCACATATTACTTCAATAAAATAGTCCCAGCTACCAGCTGCGTACATGCTTTTGCACGGCCATTGCTACATCAAAAATCTAATTTACTGTACTCAGCAAGGCGCACCACGTTATGTCCATTCGTCCATCAACGATATTGACAAATTGATTTAACATTCATCCACTGCCCTAAACATCCCGGCAACAGAGCAATGGCCATCGTTCCCTCGTCCCGCTCGCTGTGTGGTCCACTGGTTATAATGGGTAAGAGTGGAAAACCCTCACCCCATTTCCGGCCATTGCTTCAATCGAGGTGAGAAAATGGTGAAAATTCTTTCGTACGCTCTGTCTAACAAAACTACCAGCACAACCAGCGAGAAGTGTTGCACTTCCGAACGTTTGCTTTTAATGATGTTCCCTGACATAGGTTGGGGGGAGGATGGATAGAAGGAAGGATAGTGGTCGCCTGTGAACCGTGCCAGATGGTCAATCAAGATCGGGATCGTACTATGTTTTTTACTTTCGCCTTTTGTTGTGCTGCCCAGAAGAACACCAGAAGAATATCGAAACCAACTTCCGGCCTTTCGCCGTTCGATGCGTGCAATCAAGCGTGAAAGGGGGAGAATATGTCCACCGTAGAAGAATCTCCCACCCCAAGACCTTCGTTCACAAGAATTCGGTTAAGGTTACACGCATTTCGACAGACTGAGCATGTAAAAGCATCCCGATCGTGCAGAGAAGGAAGGAAATGATTGAAATTTATGAATCCAGATGCACTGTACTTCGGGCCCCCAGGTGGATGGTTCGCGGGGGGATTGGAGTCATAATGGTTTTTGGGCAAAAGACTATCGTTTAAATTGATATTTTACTAGCGAGCAAACAACAGTTTTGTCTGGAACAGAGTGAGTTGGTTGGGTCCGAACAAGGATTGAGGATGAGAGTCGAATAAAAAGATTTGACAAGCAAATGGTCAGTTTTGTGCGATTCAGTAGACTTGGGAAGGTCTAGTGGAAATGGAAACCCAAACCCAACCCAGCGCTGGCCAAAGAAACGAAATTGAATGGGATGTTTGGAATAATACTTATTTTTCTCTTAATATAAAGATTAAGAGAGATACTTTGTACTAAAAGATCCTGTTGATTCACAGAGCTTAATGGCATGAGACATACAGATTATCAACCTGTTGGGTCATCAAATCAGAAATATTTAGAGTTACAAATTGTACTTTAATCAGCAAGAAATATATGGAGACGTTAAAAGTCATCCAACATCCTTAGCTCATCCACTATCCCCGAGGAACCTTATTCAATATCTCCTTTCTCAGAACTCCTCTCAACACTATAACTTGTTACGAAGAATCCCCAACACAGCAGCGATAAGAGCTTCGGCCCAGCTCCCTCTACACTGCACGCACACATTCGACATTCGAGTCAAGTGATGTGAGATCTGTGAAGTGGTTTCTAAATCGGATGTGGTATATAATGATAGCAATAATATTTACTTCCGCTAGATGAGCTTCAAGCACGCACACGGCAGCAGAGGACGTATCCTGCCGCTTGCCGGAGAGGATACCACTCCAGGGAACCAAACTCCAATCACTTACCGCAACGAAATCCATCTTTTCTTTTCAGCCCTCGCTGTTGCTAGCTATCTGCTCCATAGTTTGCATACACGGTTGCAGGTAAGCTTGTCTTGCGACAGTAGTATTGGCGACAGCCGCACTGGAGTACTCGGTGTTGATTGCATATTTCGCAAGCCTGTTCAACTGTATTAAATTTTAAACATCTCTTAGCTTGAGAAGGAGACTGTGACGACCGTCCGTGGGGATGTGTATCAATCATAAAAGAACACACCCCACGGGACAGAGCGCGAGGAGGGATAAGCATCCAACCAAGAAATCCATATTCTACGAATTAGTTTATTAAAATGGCAACACCGGCAAGTCAGTCGCACGTTCCTTCACTTGTCTGCGGCGCACTCGACGAGATCAAAAACCATTGTCACGCATGCGACAGTGTGCCAAACAGGCGGAAAATCATTGAATCACCAACAGGAACCAACGGCACCAAAGTGTGATGACAGCAAATAGACACACACATACACACACAGCCGTGAACCGTGATGAGGGATTTGGGCAGCTGAAACTTTCTTCCAAATTGAAGTTAACCTCCGTGGCATATAGCTGGTGTGTAGGTGCAATGCATCACACACCGGGGGGACGGCGGTGTACTTTTTTTTTCACGGTTTGGGATGAGAAAAGTTTTCCTCCATGCAGCCATCATACCATGGGGGGCCAACCTGTAAGAAACCATCATCCGACCACATCACATGATTTGAAAGATCGAAAACCGAGCCAAACAAAAAAAATCAGGGCCTTGGACAATCATGCCAAAAATCTCTGACTGTGATGCGCAGGGAAAAGTTCTCTCGGCGGACGTGGAGCCAGTTAGTGGCTTCTTAATATTGAACAACTTGGAGAAAAAAAAAACTTCATTTGAGAGAGGTTGCATTAGATATACCGTGCTGTTCAGCATTTATCGTTATTTCATTACTGTCCATGACCTTTGGCAGACTGATTTGATTTTTGTGTTTTACCGATAACTAAAGGAATTGATAAAAGCTAAAATGATTGAAGAGATTATAGCAAAAACCTCATTCGAAATTTAAGACATTTTTGAGAGTTTGATGCTTTACATTAAACACTGTTTAGCTTTATTGCGCATCTGAAGCCATTTACTATCGCTTATATTATATTAACTCCGAGGATTAACGTCAGAAGCAGCTTAAAAGCAGTATTGAGTTACGAAAGCTCCTCTAGTCCCTCCTTTAACTCCTACGAGTCATTATCTTGTTGTATTACCCACTGTAATGGCATTTAATTCTTAGGATAAAAAAGAATTTCTTTGCTAAATCCAATATAAATCTCAATCCCATTGGTCCTATATTTATTTTTCAAAGCGGTTTCAAGCGGATACAATGCATACTACTACTTGAACGCATATCACATAAGACGAGCTGACGATCTCGCTTTTGATGTCAGATTCAACAAGTTGGTATCTGTAACTAGCTATAGAATCAGCTAGCCTAACAGTAAACAGATCGGAATTCTGAAACTAAAGCTAAAGCTCCATATTAAGTCCACAGGCACAGGCATTATTGAACTACAAGGCACAATACAGGAGGCATCTTCCACCGGAAAATATTTCCATTATAAGCTCTCCACAATCCCAAACGTCCCCCCCCCCCCCCACTCACACAGAAAAAGAAGGCATGCTAATATTCAACGAATATTCTGTCCCCCTGGCAACATTCCCAGCCAGGGCCAGCCTGACGTTGGCCCCATCTGTCTTGAGCCACGGCAGCACGTTTGATTGAAGCAGTGTCAATTTTCCCATTAAGATTGCTTGCTGTCGATAAATTTCCAATTTTCCATTTTCATCCGATCCACTGTCATTCGCTGCTGCTGCTGCTGCTGATGCTGCCGTCCTGGTCGTCTCGGTTAACGGTGAAGCTGACGGCACACCGGTCAGCATGCAGTACCCGCAGAAAGACGTCACGTCAGCTTCTCCCATCTTAAGTGGGTGATTAATTTGTCAAACGGTTTTCGGTTCGGTTTCGGGGGCACATCGGCCCGGTTCGAGTGTTTGATTCTCGGCAGCCAATCGAAGGTTGAAACCAGCCAGCCCTTTGTAGTATGCTGATCCGCTTTTCATGAAGCTTCCGTAACGATGCATTTGCGGTGCACACTTCAAAGTCTAGCCCAATTGACCGGTTGAACTCAGGGCGGTTTGGATGGTTTGGGATGGAAGCGCTGGCTACGAATACCCAAACGCTTGATTGACCGAAAGCCCTCTTACTGGTCTCCGTACGCCGTACGGTGATGTCTTCCGCCTTTATTGTGCATGTGTACCACGTGGATTGTAGTCTCTTGGCCAGGAATCACAACACTGACCTTAAACTGATCGGATCTTAAAAGGGAACGCTCACTTGGTTCTCCAAACCGTAGCAGGAAATTAATTTACACAGACTCTACGAGGAATACTGGGCAAGCCAAGCTATTTGTAGCAATTCTTAAGAATCCTGGTGTTACTACTCCTACAAGAAGCCCAGACCCACCAGACCAGTTTTTAAACTAATCAAGAGAAACTTCTATGAGCAACTTTAGTGACAAACTGTATACTGCAAGGCTCAACCTCTCACCTAACGTCTATTAATCCTTCGAACAGCTTCCAAACAATGTTAAATCAAAATTTCAACTCAAACTGCACCGTTCTGCCTACCGGAATTCAGCCAGCCCACGTGCTTGCCCAACCTGACTCACATGCCGATCGTAACCCAACTCTTGGCCCTTCCAGTGCAGCTCATTCGCGTTATCCTTGTGCTATCCTGCGGGTTTTCTGCTGAAACTTCTGCTCCACACGCCATCCGGCCGGTCCGGCTCATTGTTTGACTGGGGAAAGAAAAGTTAGCCGGTTGTTTTACTTTATTTTTCACGTATCGCCTCCACCATTTTTTCCCGGACTTTTCCCTGGCTTCCCTTTGCCCTTACCGCTCTGTTCTTCTGTTCCGGTGAACTCCGGTAGAAAGTCAATAACTCAAATTGACTTAAATTATGTGAACAAGATAAATATTCGATTCGGTACGAGCTCGATTCTTTCTTTTGCTGGCTGTTCCCTTTCTTGCTGATCATCCCCGGTTGATTTTAACCCCATTCTTAAGGGGGAAAAAACTCCCCTTAAACTCCCACTTTCGTATGTGCCAGTCGGTCGGTGAGTTAAATTTCTACTTCAATTTTGTGTGTGTGTGTGTGTGCCGGTGCCTTAAGAAATGATCTTCAAGTAAGCTAGCCCAACCCAACCCCGACATGCTGCCCGTATGCGTATGGTTCGTTTTTCATTCGGGAAAGTCAAAACTATTTCTTGTACCATATTTATAGCCTTCCGGGGGCGAGACCCGGGAAAGCGAGACCGAAAGTTGCCTCGGAACTTGCGAGTGTTTCGATGGGGTTCGGTTTTTTTCTTTCTTTCCTCTCTCGTGTCCCATGTCGGGGCCCGGATATCCAGGCACAATCTAGTGCATACTCGAAAAATCCGTAAAAGGATTGAAGTTTCCCACAGTGGCACAACCGGGACCAAGTCAGGGCCGATGAATGCAGACGTAAAGTTTCAGTTTCGAGGCTTCTTCTGTTGCTACAGATGCAAGTAGCTTAAAGTAGTGTAGTAACACATGCGGATATTTAAATCCTTGAAGCAGTAGATAAGAGCTTTTACTGTTTCGTTTTTGCCTTTTCCTTGCGACGATACTGACGTTGACGGTGAATCAGATAAAAGTTCGCACTTCACCTCCAGCACTGCGCACCTCCCCCTTCGTTAATCGTTACTTCCGATCCTTGGAGGAGTTCTCGGAAGTGTGTTTCAAACTCCCCGCCCGTCGGCGAATAAAGCATCGGCAAACTTTACACGCTCTGCCACGAACGCGGACAAGGAGGAAGGAAATAATCTACTCTTTACGGCTAAAAACACACGGCAATCTAGTTCAAGGCTTAACAACTCGAAACCTGCCAAACGCGGGCAAGTTCCGACGTCGACAGTACCGGTGGGTTGACGTGTAAGCAGGCTAGACACCATTTCGATTTTTTTTCTTTTTCTTTCGGCCAACTGCCAAACTAGTGCGTGTGGGAAGCGAAAATTCAATTTGGCCGCGCTGTGTTCGCCAACTTTTTTTCCACGCTTACCATTCAGCGCCCGAACGAGCAGGGAAATTATTGACATTTCGTCTTCGGCAGTTGCGAGGATCCGTCCTAATCCCACCGGCAGCCAAGCGTCACGTACCTATCAGAGAACCGAACCCCCGGCATCCCCGGCGTTCGATCCGTCCCGTCCTGGGTGCTGTCAAATAAATAGCAACGGTTCCCCCTTTCGTTGGCCGCCGTCCGTCCACCGGCAATCCACTGACGATAGTGACTTACGAGCAGCCCGAGGTTTCTCCTTTTCCCGACGAGGTGCCCGGTTTCGGGGAACTTTTGGCACAAGCGCCGGTGAAGCGCAGCGAATGGAATAATCATATTGATCACCATAAATCATCGCAGCAACTGGAACGGCACTCGCCCATTTTTTGGGGCAGGAATCAGCCGACGGCAGAACGATTTCATTATTCCATCTGCCCATCCTGGTTTCTGGAGCCCTTGCCCCGACTGACATCTAATATAGAGAGCAGAGCGAGAAAAAAAAACGTCTGTAAAAGAAACTCAGGCACGTGCAGGCACATTCACTATCGGCACTCGGGATGGTTTGAAAAAGAGAACGAAAGAAACTGCTTCGCCCGCGAAAGCTTGGACATCGAACCGTTAGCGCCACCATCTTGGTCCCTAAACCGAGGATAAGCACCAGGGATGGTATAAAATTGGAGCTACTTAATTATCATTTTTGCAACATGTTTCGACACTTCACGAGTTCCAGCCCTGTGTTCACGGACGCTTAATCCTCCTGACCATTCAACCGAGGTTTGCCCGGTGCCCGGATCTCCAGGCAGGTCTCGGTGGGTTCGATGTCAGTCACCGCAAGTTCGTGAGCCGAGAATGACCGGACATGGGAAGGGAGCGCACCATCGATCGCACTCCAGTGTCCTGGGAACTCTGGGAAAATGTGGAGAATTCCACCGGAGCACTTTATTTTTCCGCACGCCTTCCATCGCCGGTTCGGTGGTGCTCATCGGCAAGAAAAAAACGGACTGCCAACTGCCAAAATGGATCGATCCAGTCGCCCCAGTCCACAGCGACGACAACGACGACATGGTCTTATCATTTGCTGCCCCATCCTCGCACCGGGTGATCAAGTCGCGCGTGGCACTGCTTGTGGATTGGACTCACGTTCGATTCGAACCAGGCGATAGAGATAGAGTAAAAACGCAAAAAAAAAGACAGGACATGACGACATTGACACAACGTCCAAAACCGTCAACCGTGGACGGTGTACGTAGCGGCAAGTGAAGTTACGCAGGCGAAAAGTGCCAAATAAAATTAAGATGTAACATGAACTCGGCCGACATCCCCGGGAAATCGAGTTTCCCCGAGTTCGGACGGATGAACCACTAACTCACACATACACACACGCGCTCCAGATCCAAATGCAGCGAAAGCATACACATAATTTATTGTTAGTTCATAAATCAAATCTCACTGTGGTGCTGCTACTTCTGCCACCTTCGCTAGTGCGTCCTAGTGCGCCAAGCGTTTCGTTGGCCGGGGCACAAAAGTTCCTAACGCAGCCCCCCCAAATCAGCGCATCTCAGCATGGTGGCGTGGTGGGAAGGAAAATTTCATTTCATTCATTTTTCATTTTCACTTTTCACGGATCGGGCGAGCGAGCGAGAGTTATCTCGCCGCCATTTCACGAACGGTGGTTTGGCTTGGGCAAAAATTTCCCACCACCAACCGTTTTTCCATGGTGGTATAAAATATTTAGCTGCAAACAATCGGCGCCATCGAAGCAATCGAACGGGTTGCCCCGGGTTTCAAAGCGCTGTATGGGACAGTGGATAGCGCCGGTCGGTTGTGTCTTCATTGCTATACCATGATCAAATTGTCATTGTTTCAATGTTTAATGCTAATAAACTATTTTTAAACTTCATTCCTTTTGGCAGCTGGTGATGGGAAACTTTGGGGTTTGATATTAAATGGACAGAGGAAGCATTTTAAAGGAGATTTCTTTAGTATCACATTTCTTTGGCTGATAAGATACCAAATCAGTCACTATACGTTGGAAAGGTATTTATGGATATTTTGAACATTTTCAATCTTTGTTTGCTGTAAGCTAAAGGGAAAATATTAGAACTAATAACGTGCTAGATGCGACCCCCCTAGTGAGGACTGACTATCCAACTATGCGGTATCATTGAGTCTAGTAAACCAGAAAATGGCAGGCATGACCTAAGAGGTCGTTAGGCCAAGAAAGAAGAAGAAGACCGCCTGTAAGCACCACGCTCATTTAGATTTTAGGAAAAAAAGATGATAATAGAGGACCTTCTCTTCAATTATTGTCTAGCCTAGACAGAATAGCAACTAATCTTCAAGGTCTAAGGACCTACCTATTTACCGAAAGTTCGCCCAAGAGAAAGTTGCTTTATATGCCTTTGAGCTATCTGAAGTAGGTTTATTTTAATTATCATCCAAAGAAAGCCTGCGTTTTCTAACATTCTACGTTATGTGCCTACAAGCATTTCTATCTCTGTATGGACTCTGTATGGACTTCCAATCGCATTGATTTAAAAATTAATTTATCATACAATCTACCTGCTTTTACAATCAGCAAAATTGCCATCTAAAACACGAACAAAAAAAACACCGACGCTCTGTTATTTCAACCGGATTAAATTCTACCGTTTCCCCCACCAGAGACCAGCCCCGGCCAGACCAGATAAACTTTTAACTAAAACCTACAACTCCCATTTCTAATCCTTCATAAAAAAGACCCCCTGCACGCCGTACGCACTGACATTAATGTTGTGCTCTTTATGCGTACTATGCTACCGAGCGAAAAGTTCATACTTCCTGTGGTTTTATGCTTCGAACGCATCCGAAGAATTGTCTTCCCTGCTGCTGCAAATACGTGCTGCAACAAGGGGCAAAAGTTAGTGAAAATGCTTCGAAGCAGCAAAAGAAAAAGCATTTTCTCGACGATTTACGATTCCGAGAAGGCCAGGCGAAAGCGGAATCGGCTGCAAACGTTCCCGTTGCGGTTGCGGTTTCCCATTATCCGGCTCAACTCCGTATCCTGTGGCCGTGGCCAAGCGAGGTGAGCAAGACATGGGATAAAATACTGCTAAACGGAAGGGACGTGTGTGCCGAACCAAGGAGCACACCCAGGATGTAGAATCGATTTGTTTCTAATCGATCTGAGGTTTTACAAGCTTCCGGATCTTCCACTGGCCTTCCACGCCTGCCAGTCCTTGCTTCCCGTTTTTGTAAGGAGCACGCTGGATTAGTTTTGGTTGTTGATAAATTTCGATACCCACATAACAAGACACAATCGGGGGGAGATCTCTTGCAGCTTCAGGTCACATCTTCGGCGCCCTCAGGATAAGCAAAGGAAACATCGAATTAATCCAAAACCTGTTGCAGAAACCCTACTCACAAGTACGTGGAGTAAAATTAATTTCCCTAATTGATAAACAAGCTTTCAAGCTGTATTTGCATTAAAAAGAGGAATCTTGAACGAAGAAACGGGGGCTGAGCTCCCACAAGGAATCCAGCACCGAGGATGTTCTAAAGCAAATATATTTTTTAATAACAGCCAGTTACACATCCAATAACACCGCAACGGTGCGCGGCTTACATTTGGAAATTCCTTTCAGCAGCCATCCTCGCTACTCGTCGTAAATTCAATTTACGCTGAGAGGACGCTAGACATGCCCGCCGAATGCCGTCCTCATGTCGATCATCTTCAAGCGAAACGATATGTGAACGTGTTTGGAAAAACCATCGTTGCACTAGCGAGACGAGGCTTTATTGAGTTTAATCTGTTTTTTTTTCTTTTTTGCTTCCCTCCACCAGTTAATGATACTTGAAGTAAATTAGCACATGCGACATGCCAACGCGCGTCACGGTGCGAAACGCCCACTCAGGGTTCGGAATTTTGCCATAGAAATCGAAGGAAAAGCTTTCGTTCAATGTTTCCGCCCCTCTCGGCTTTACAGTCGTGAGACGCGTCACCGAGCTGGTGACAGCCGGCGTACAATTTGACTACAGCAAAATCGTTTCCAGATTAAGGTGCTTCAATCGATTTAACCTTTAGTCAACTTCGAGAGAGCGCGTCACAACCGAACCCTGGAGGAGGTTGAATACACCTTTGAATCCGAGGTAGGTGATAATGAGCATTGCAAGTACGCGTTAGAGATGGGCAAATAGTGAAACTGATTCCGGATGGTTTCAAAAAAATGGGAGAAAGTTCTAGAAGGTAGGCGCAAATGCACCGGTGAAGCTGAACCGCTGGAATCGTCGAAACCATAAAAACTGCTGGGACCGGCTGGAATCGGCGGAACCGTTCGAAACAGGCGGAAAAGGTGGAAGCGTCCGAAGTCGTTGTCGGTGAACATTAGAGGGAAACCTACCTTTGATTCTGGACGGTCCGGCTGGTGCCGACGATTTTAAACGATTTCACAGATCCCATCCTGCTCCAGACGATTTCATGCCGTTCCAACGGTTTCGGACGATTCCGCCGGTTCAGCAGCTCTGGAAGGTTCCTTACCCTCATTTGTTCACAGACCAAACGGTTCCACCGATTCCGCACGGCTCCAGCAGTTCTGAGAGTTCTTAGATTACGACAGATCAGCGACTCCAGATGATTCCGACTGTTCCGACAGCTCCGACGATTCTTCCGGTTCACCGGCTCCAGATGGTTCCTGATGATTACGATTCCGGGAGGTGCCAGGTGGAACTAACGATTCCATTTCCTTGAAATCTAAACCGGAGCCAAACCAATTGGATTCGGAGTGGAACCGTGGTTCATCCCAGAGAACCCATCACTAGTACGGTTCTCTCGTTGAGCAATGAAGCGAAAAGTATTTCACCAACTGTAAAGGGGTTTTACGAAGAGTCCTTGCCATCGTGTTCCAGACAAATTTACCCACAACAACAAAAAAAGAAAACACCCTAAGCGTCAGCAGATTTGTAATGAACTCGTTTAGAGCAATATCTATCACCATTTCCGGTCCAGCCGTGTTTGTTATTGTTTTGCTTGTAGCTTAGCACGGTGCGATAAGCTCGATTACTTCTCGTTGACAAAGCCACTTCGTTATTGTCCTCACCGTTTTGCAAAGCTTTTGATTTGCTTTCATCTTGCAACAAAGCTTTTACGCCCGGCAGTGTATCACTGTCAGCATACCGAGCAGGATGGCGCTGTAAGGACAATCGAAATTGGGAGTGCACAAAAAAAGGGAACAGTTTGATAATCAATACTGTAAGGACGCTCCAAACACTTCGAATGCTAACGCTCGGGCACAGTTTCGTGCTCGTTAGCCCCCGTTGGTGGCTTGGTTAGTGCTTACCAACCGCGCACCATCCCCACTGGGCGGAATTAAATTATTGCCGTTCATTTTCAACAAACGAGCATTTCCCAAACAAAAAAACTTCCCCTCCTTGGGCTCGCGTTACAGCGACAAAACTAACAAACGAACGAAGGAACGAAGGAGCGAAGGAAAAATAATACACCCAATAACGATCGACTGCGTCCGGCTGTGTAAACGGAAGCGGAAGCATAGAATCGCTCTCAATCAAGGCGCGTCCTTCCCGGCCGATAATCTGCCTCCTCCCCAGCTCCCTTTCGACCACAACATCAAACCGGATGTCACCGTGTGGAATATTGTTTATATATTCAAATCACGCTCACGATTCAGCGCCCGGGACGGAAACTCCATAAATGTGCAGCTATGGGGTGGCTTCGTGTCGCGCTTTTAACTGGCAGAGCAAGTAAAGAAAGGAAAAAACCCCGAAGTTTGTCTTAGCGCGTTCTTTTGCGGTAACGTTTTTTGAGGTGACGGGGCTAAAACCAGCGCGTCAACATGATCCCGGTCGGTGTGTGTGAAATAGTCAAACCCGGACGACGATGTACGATTGTTAGCGTGTTCGATAAAAAGCTCCGTGTCCGAGCACGATCGATCGGTTATGGTTCCGCGGGGTTGGAGGATGGATTTTCCGGGTGTCCGGAAGTCCGTCCCGCTGGATACACCGCAACCTGTCAGTCGGAAGAACGATGGCGACGGGAGTCATCTTTCGGTGGCAGTAAATCATGGAACGCGTTTCATAAATTATTAGCCCGTTTGGAAATTTATTGTGCCATGGAGCCGCCCGGTACTTTACAGAGATATACATACACACAGAAGAGCGAATCAAACCCATGGTTTATGTTATGGGAGAGAAGGGCCAGCTGTTGGGCGGTGGAATTGCAGCTTAACCAATTCAATCCTTCCAACTGGCACACAGTAAAAGTGAACGAAGATGCCATTTGTGAAGCGTAATGGGGGAAGCCGAGTGTAGGAGGAAACACAGGGAACCCGGTTGTTTATTAAACATTTAAGTATTTAAATACATTGACTTTTATGATCTTATTTTGGAGCAACTGTGTCTTATAGAAATTTTTCTGAAGAAAACCTCTTTTTTGTTTTTTAATGCTTTATACTTTACGAAATAATATCGATTTTAAGACACATTAGTTTATTTAAATTTTCTTATATTTTTGTATTGTTTATTATTGTGTGTCTATGTTTTTATTTAATTCGTAATGTGCACATAAAGACTTGAGAACTGTTTTTTAAGACCATGTACAGTGTTTAGCTACTGTAAAAAAGCTATATAAAGTGACTATCCTTTTTTCAAATGAATGGAAAAAACTATAAATAAATGAAAATATCAACCCAAAAATCACAAAGAAGCAAACAAATGACAAAAATAACGAAAACGACAAGAAAATAATAAAAATGGAATGAGAAAAAGAATTCAAAAGAGCAAGGAAACAAACAATTTTTTAAACCAAATTTAATTTAAAATGAATTTATAATATTTAAAAATAAATTGACAATTAAATGAAAAAAAATTAAAATTCGGCATCTGTCCGTCATAATCACTAAATAAATAAATAAATAAATGAATGAAAAAAATGATGTATTACTTTCATAAAACTTTAAAACATAAATGAGAAATCGAATAAATATTGAAGCGTGTTATTGTACTTTTTAAAAAATAAACAAAACTATAAAAAATAAAACAATAGAACAAAAAGTTAAACAAAATGACACAAATTATAAACAAAATATGTATGAAAATAGTTCGGTATTAAGATGTTTAAAAATAAATTAACGTTTAAATGGCAAAACTTAATGTAAGTAACTATATAAAGGTAAAAATTTAATACGAAATTAACTATTAAGAGAAACAAACCGACAAAAAGTTAAACAAAATTGGAATATGAATAAAAATATTAAAAATATGGAAACATTGTTGATATTTAAAAACATAAAAAAACAAACCCTTTTGTTGGCTTATATTAAATAAGCGATTCAAGACAAAGAATAAAAGAAGTAAATTAAAAAGCTACATAAAAATTGGTTGTTTGTTTTTAGTTGTTGTTTTTATGGAACTGTTTTTAATAGTTACTGAAGCGCAAATTAATGAGAATTATTTTAAATTTTTTGGTAAAAAGTTTGATTAGTTTTTCGTACAAAAAAAATTAACATCAAAGTCCCTGAATATTGTATTTAAGCTGTACGAAACGAAATGCAAAATGAAACTGTTAGAGTTGAAGGGAAACTGCTTTAACTCCAACATTTTCTCTTAAGGACAAAAGTTGGTTTACAACATTTTTTCAAAAAGAAAAGAAAAAACACATAACATACAGACAAAAGACTACTTAAGTGAAACGCGATAGGAACAACAAAACTTTGCTACGACAAATGCAATAACACTAATTTATTTAGCTCTTTCTAACTTGGTTTTTTATCCAACTTAGCCAGACTATCAAACCAGGTTTACTCAGGACATTTAAATTGTTTCCATCGCATACAAGCCAGCGTGCTCACATGCTAAGCTAATAGAAACGAATTCCATGCTTTTCCCAAAGCAGGCAAACGGTGGCACTTGACATGGAGCTTTTGTAAACTTGAACGTAACATGTACTCCAGACAGGCCGAAAGGGCACCTGTACGGTGCGATAATGAAGAATGTTGAAAATCGGTAGCAAATCGAATTATCCACCAACGAAGGCAAAAACAAACCCCACACTCGAAAAGGCTTGCTCGTTTTACCTCTACAAGAGGGAGCTTGTGTTAGTTTTATTCGACTGTTTCTAACTTTTTGACTGGGTTTCTGGCCTTTTCTGTTTATTCTTCAACGACCTGTACCATAGTTTCGTTTACTCGTTGTTGAAGTTTTTCGTAGGAAATTGTTCACCTCCATCACAAAACAACTGAGCAGGCAATAATTTCGTGAGCTTAATTTAAAAATTTTAATTCACTTATTTCATCGCAGACTTTAATTTTACCGCACGTACGTACGAGCACTTCCACCCAAAGCTTGAGACAAGCAATCGATGATCAGCAAGCGTCTACCGGGCGCTAAGGTAAGCAGACGGGAAGCTTCCAGTTCCTGTTCATACACTAACCACTCCACCGTTTGCTGACCATGGCCCAAAAATAACCAGCCAACCACACTGCACTGCACACTCCTGAATATATTCAAATGATCATTAATTTTGAGGAGCAAACTTTTCCTATTAAAATAATGTTCTGCGTTCGACAGTTTTCCGTTCCCGGGCGATTGTTGATCCCAACAAACGGTTTTGTACGGTTAGTTTGGGATAGTTAGTTTTGCTCGTCTAGAGTGGTTCTGGGGTTTTTCTTTTTTTGGTCCGGGTTCCTACATCTCCTCGTTCAGGCTGCTTTTTGAGATAAAGTTTGAACAGCTTTAATGTCGACAGCGTCGTTTGCTAATGTAAAAGCCTGGCCAAAAAAAACCGGTGCCACAATCCATCCACAAGCGCTTCGGCACCAGTCTCAAAGTCACTGGTTACATTGGTGGACTGGTGACAGCTTTCACCGGTAGGTCCCTCCATAAATCTAACTTTACCCACGCCAAATCAAATGTCCTCCCACAGGAGAGTTCTAATTGGATTATCACATTTTCGCCTGCGTCAAGTGAGTGTACCAAAAAACTGCCCCAACCCCTCCCCCCCTCAAAAAAAGGCATACATCTACCCGGATTACTCCAAATTTGTCGTCCGTTCTTCCAACATTTTGTTTCGGCGGACAATTGCATTCCCCCCGGAGAGGTAAACCACGGCTGTATGTAGCTATTTATGCGCATGGCCATCCTCGCAGCGGTTCTAATGAAGCGATTAATTACACCATCACTTTCGGCCATTCAGTACACCGAGGCGGGCAGGGAAAAAATGGCCCACAGCTATGGAGGATAAATTCGCTACACCGACTCCGGTGTGCCTGAAGCACCGGAAAGGCCGGAAGGAATCGATGAAATGGGAAAACATTACCATGCCGTTTCGGTGGTGGCCAGGCGTGCTCTGGTCCACTGGGACCAACCGCACATACGAGGGGGTTCACATTTCAGCGCTCGTCGGGCTCGGTGTGGACCTACTACTTCGGGTATGTATCATCATGTGTCAGAAACGCACATCTGGACCGGTCATGTGTGAATTTATGGACGGTGTTCCCTGGGGACGTGGTTGGATGGGTGAATCTTCTTTCCCGTTGTTGGGAAAAGGATGCTGGTTGGAAAATTATCAGGTATACGGTAAAAGTATCCGGTACAGTCCGTGGCCGGCAGACAAAGCGAAACCGGGGCCACATTTATGTGCAACGCTTGTGTGAAAGGGAATGGAATTAAATCACAATATCAGAATTTTTGGGAGGAAATGAAGCTTCATGAAACAAGTGGCTACGGTTTTGCTCACATGCAATGGAGGATCTAGACTTAAGGAATTGTTAAGGGATCGTTTTAAAAAGACCTCTTATAAGACAAGACATTAGCAATGACTGAACTCATTTGACAACAAGATCTTTAACTAGATGAGGCTCCTTGCTAGGTGAGGTTAGCCTCCATGACGACAAGGATTCTTAGCAGATAAGACTTGAAAGACAAGATCCTTCGGATCATTAGGCTTTTAAATTCATGAGCCTTCTTCAATCACAAGAACTCTTGGTAGATGAGAGGAGTCTAGGAGTACGTGATGCACTAATAAAAGACTTAAACTGCAACATTCCTGCTACGAGGATACTGTGATTATTGAAACATAATTCATCATCACTGTCAAGGCCTTCTAGATAATGAAGCCATTGTTATCTAGGATGCTAATGTTGTTCTAGGATAAAATCTTGATCTGATAAAAATAAAGCTGATGAGGAAAATTGCGGCGTCACATACGAGGCGGCCCGCTAGTAGAGACGGTAGTAGCCCTCTGACCATCACAAGGCAGGACCGAGATTCAAATCCCGGCCGAACCGTTACCTCACAGTGAGGACTGCATCGAATCAAAAAGTTTACGGTTGGCAAAGAAATCTTTTAGATAGTAGTCGCTTTTTCGATTAAAACGACCTCCAACTGCTATCATAAACGACCTATAGTATTTGTTCGGAAATTTCTATCGGAGGACCGTGTGGTGATCAGCACCATCTATTTGTGAGATGCGCCGCTCCATCGCCGTTGCCATGGCGAAGTAGATTCGGATCATCAAAGCTATTTTGTAGTAGTCGAACATAAATTGTTACGACAGCCCTTGGCCCTTCTCTAAAGGCTCGCGGAATCAAGAACTTATTTACAATAAACGAGTTATCCTTTAGACATCTCGTTACTCACCTTGTTTCAATGAAAGATGCCGTAATAAATATCAGAAAACATCGCAATCGTATTGGTAAAGATAAGGTTTAATTATATTCAAATAAAGAAGTATCATTTCCCTTTTTAAAAACAACTACTGCCCTTATAACTAATTTATTTTGGCTTTTATTCTAGCTCTAGAAGCTCCATAAGATGCAATCACTTGTTAGAGAGCCATCAATGCACCGCTTATACTTCAAACGCCATTTTACGCCGGCACTTGCAAACGATTGAAGATGAAGTGATCATCATTGCGGTACGTGAACGGTCACTCTCTTATACCCCGTTTTACAGGCATCGCCTCTTTAGTGGCCATTCAAAAGGAGCAACCATTGGCCGTGCTGCTGCTGCTGCTCCCAGAAATCGCTTAAGCCATCCAAAGCGGTCAAACAAAGGGTGGCAAAACAAAGCTGCAGCGATGAAAAGCAGACCGCACTTCAAAAAAGTGCAACCGTTCGTGGTGGACATCCAGTATGACGAGAAGGTGATGCGATGGCAGTCGACTTGACGACCGAGTGCTTTTGTACAGCAGAAGTTGCTCGTGACAACGTTCGACTCTGAACGACGACGTACTGGACGTCAGCTAACCGGGTTTCCTTACCGTTTTGCCTCATTTCCGGTTCCTTTTTCCAATATTTTCCGATTGCCTCTTGTGTTTTTGCAATCCGTTTGCAAAACCCTTTCTGCTTCTTCGTCCATTTTTTATTCGTCCATTCCAACCAATACAAGGATAGCTCTTCCGGCGGGCTTTCAATCGTATAATTGCTTCTAATTAACAAGTTCACTACTGTCTTGCACAACTCGAAAAACCATGGCACAAAAAGGAGGGAAAGGTTAGCGCGAGAGGCCAAGTGGCCATTCAATGACCGGGTTGAAGCAGGCTCGGTGGGAGGTTTTCGGGCTCAATCGGTCCGGGTGCAAGGGATCAAAGAAATGGTAGACACCGATCCCTTTTGCTTGCTGCTGCTGCTGCTACCGGTACAACAAAGCACTAATTATTCCTCCATTCAGCTGGAAAATAAAATAAAAGTTCGGTACACTTCACCGGTGAAGATAGAGTGCCCGGTCTGGCCCCACCCGTCCCTCTTGGCCCCCCTTCCGAGGTAAGGGAAATGGCATGTGCAAAAAAGTGATGATTTCGCCGTCAACCTTCACAGAAAGTGGGCGAATAGAAAAATGACACAAATCATTCACTTGCGTCCGGCCGGCGAAAAAGGTTCTCGTAAAAGGACGTACGGTGAATGAATAAATTTGCACTTTGTATTGAATTTTGTATGCAGCCGGCCAGCATTAAGACAAGTGGCACTCGGGCGACGATGATCATTAAGCTTAATGTGTCTTCTGTGCGTGAAATATGCAGTGCCATTCGCTGAAGGGGGAAAAGACATTGGCTCTTTGCTGGACAGCTGCAAACGCACACTTATCTGTCTGGTTGAGTAAGTAGCGCTGGGGATGCCTAAAGATGGCTACTGTTTCATCGTTTAATGTTTTTGTCTCGATAGTGCCCCGCAGGATTAGAATAATTATTGTATTGCTAATAATGTTCCCGGAAATGTTTGGAATAATCACTAATTGTCTATATAAAAAAATCCTTCCTATTTCGTGATTTTATAGTAATTTTTAATTTTCCTGTTGGTGGCTGCAAAAGGCTGCAATTTGCATTACTTTAGAAAGGACGTTGGTATTAGTGTTAATAGCACTATCGGGGCAATACAGTGCGTAAAAAAAATTTTTTTTTGTGCTATCATATTCATCATTATGTAGATTTTTTTGTATAATTTTATATTCAGTTTTCAAAATTCACGACGCACTTTAAGCTATTTGTGCCGCAAAAAGCCCTTTTCTTATAGCATTTATTTAGTTTCTGCCCATGCTGTGCGTACTATTCCAGGGATGTGTATACATATTTTGTTTTGTTTTAGCTTCGTATTAATATTTTTATTTTATTATTATTATTAAAAATATAAAATAAATTTTGAATTCTCTAAAACTTTACCCAACATACTTTTTACCTATGTCTCCAACTTTTTTAGTTATTCTCAAAAAACGAGTGACCTCATTGTTCTGCTACGCACTGTAAGACCAAAAATTAAAGAAAAATTGCAAAACTGAATCATTTGAGCCCTAAAAAACGAATAAAATTCTTTCTAAATGCTTGCTTGAAATATGCGAGATACTGCCAAAGAGGTTTAGAATGAAAAAAATGTATCAGGAAATCCGTTAATAAATCTTGGAACCTAAAACCAAAAATATATGCGAAACCGTCAATAAACTCCGAAACACTCTGTACACTTGCTTGTTTATTATAATAAAGATTTTATAGACATACATTCATCTTTTTTCCGGCCTGTTAAAAACAGGCACAACACTACAATAAGTCCCCCACACGCAAACTAAGTTCCCGCTGATGTTTTGCTGCGGGACTTCCCGCGGGGTCGGCTATTTCTCCCCCAGAAATATTTGACGTCCAAGCTTAGGAGGATGGTGTTTTTTTTTCCTCCACCCCACTAAAACGACAATAATAACGCACGAAGCCAAAAAGCAGCAAAAGAAGACCACGACACGATGCTCCACGTGTCGAAGCAACATCTCCATGTGATGGCTCATATAGAGCGAGAGAGAGAGAGAAAGAGCGAGAGAAGGGAAAAACGACGCCGTCTAGAAAACAGCAGTATTTTATGAATTTTAAATGATCAAAAAGCGTGAAATTGAATTTTGAATTTTTATGAAATATACACCGCGCGGATAGTAAAACGATGGGCACGGGGACTAAAGTGGACGAAAAAGAAAGAAAAACAGAGAGAAAAGAAAAACAGGCAAGGCAACTAATGGCATTCGTTGCTTCTGTTCCATCATCCATCGAGCCGAGCCGGGCTCGCTCGTGGGATGGTCTGTGTGTGTGTGTGTGTGTGTGTGTGTGTGTGTGTGTGTGTGTGTGTGTGTATTGTTTCCAAAGTTTTTCTCCCAAAGAATGATAAGTTTTGTTTTGTGTTTTTACGTTATTTTTATTCCTTTTTTGTTATTTTTATTTCTCATTTTTTGTCAGTAAAAGCGACTATCTAATAGGTGCTTTAAATGTTTATTATCGCTTTGGTGGAGGAAGCATTTGTTGATCAGAATACTTGCTAATACAATATTCATTATACGTTAGTGCAGCTCTTTTTTCTGTTGGATTTGATTCTTCTTATTGCAGAGAACCTAAAAAGGCGGAATTATTTTAAGGATTCTCTGTAATTGGTCCTAAATTGGGACACTACTACTTTTTAACCAGCCAATTGACTTTTGTATAAAGTAATGGAAAATATTCAAAATGTGTTGCTTATTGTCTTCAAAAAATTTAACTCATGAAAAGGACAGTAAAATCCTGCACGAAACAATTGGTAATACAATCTCTCGCCGGTTGACTTAAAGTTTACTAACATCGCAATAATTAGTTATGAATTCAACGTCAGCTCAGCTTCTCAGCATCACATTACATCAACTTTGGGCAATCTCGTCAACCAAAACTGCCTGTCAGGATGCTTCAAATCAAACTCAATTCCCTTGTTAGCGCTGAACCGTCGTGCCGAATAATGATGAGCATGAAACTTGAAGCTCGAGACTTGTTTATTCTACACGAACGAGACAAAACAATCTTAAACACATGATGCTTGGTAAAATGGCACCACCTTGAGCAAGCACACGACCTTTAAACATTGAGACAATAAAACGTAAGTCAAACCATTCCAACCAACCAAGTCACCAACTGTAATTAACATTTAAGTTTGTGCGAGCGAATCAACTGGAACCCAGATGATAGCGCTACGTTTAAGGCGACTTACTCACCATTGTGTAAATATATTGGCCATTAACTGACCGGTGCCGTGATAAAACTGCTTCCCCTACAACAGCGACCCTGTTGTTGTTATCCTTGAAATGTTTATCTGTAACGCAACACACGCTTCAACAGTTTGTAAATAGGGAAGAAAAGAAGGAACTGTCCGAAATTGCTCGTGGTTCCTGTTCCTATTCCGGGCCCAAAAACTAAAACGAGAATGTTTTGCATTCACCCTCTCAGAACTTGCCACGCCAGCTCACCCACCGACCAACCTTAACAGATAATAATGCAAGGAGCAACCTATTTTCTTCGCCTTCTCTTACTATCTCGACCCCGAACTGCAGCATCCGGGAAACTGCATCGAATGACCACGACCCACCACCCGGCCTTGGGCAACGGGTGCAAGGCAAGCGAGTGCGGAAGTGGAAAAGTTAAAAGATTTTAATGCCAGTTTCATAGTTTCGCTTCCTGGTACGGTGAAGGGATTCCGGTTTATGATGGTACCATGCCGCCCCATTACCATCACCCCGTGGGACGGCTAGACGGGCCGTGAGTGCCCCAGGAAGGCCGGTCGCTGGAAGGATACGAGCAATGTAATTTATTTAAATTCATAATGAGTTTCAAGTTAATTTATTATTTAAAAAGTGGGGAAAGTTTTGCAAGGGGGCGCAATGGGAATGGGAAGGAATGCTTCCACGTGGATTCCGGCCATAGGGATAGTGCCGGAAGACTGGGTAACGCACATTCGATCGAAGGTACGGTGTGCACCGGTGTGCAAATGTAAACCTTAGCTTACTGTTGGGTTGTATCATCTTGCACATGTGCGAGATAAAATTAAAGTGTAAGAAAGACAGTTAAATTGGGTCATTGGGTCTTTATACATCAAATTTTATTTATTTTTAGTAATTTTGTACACGAAGTATAGCATAAAATAAAGCAAAGCGTATAGATCAAATTTTGCTCCCAATGGACTAACACGTTCATTTGTCATGTTATAGTGGGAACACTCACATGTTCGATGGAGGCGCATGGTCCGTGTCACGTGGTTTCCCTGCTTTAGAGTTCGCCATTTACCGACAGCAGCTGAAAATTTAATTTATTGCCAAGAGAATGATTTCTTTTTATTCTTCTCAAGGTTATCCTTCTTAAGAGATGGTTGGAGGATATTTCTTTCTACCCATACTTGAGATACATACATGATTCGAACCCAGGGCGGATCATACAGTCCTTATCACAACTATACGAGATTACTTTAAACCAGCGAACTAAAACCAAAGTATTAAGAGCCTTAAATAAATTAATAGTATTGTCAATTATACTTCTAGCGTTTAAAACATCTAGCGTTAACAGTACTCTTTAAATGCTTGTGTCATCGAAGTAAATCAAAGATTGCATTACTTTATTACCTCAATCAACTAATTCAACCCCCCAAAAGTAAAGATGGTATTACTCCTTCTTAGTTTTGCTACCCTGTCACAATATCCTTTCTTTATTTGTGTCCTCAAACCCACACACACACACACCACACCGTTATCAAGCAATACTCTACGAAAAACTTTGCCACCTTCAGTTGAATCACACACACACCACACAAAAGGTGCCAAAGCCGCACAATCGAACTTGGCCAACTTTGCTGCAACCGTGGGATACGTGGCTCGTTAAGCAACAGCACTGACAGGCGGCACCGACAGATCGGAAAGTTGTCGAAACCGACGGACACCACAGACCCGCACTTAGCTAATGATGTAAACAGGTGGGTCGCAAGAAAAGTGCTGACGGGACCTCGGCAATGATGATACGCCACCGACTCCACCTACCACGGTGTGTGTGTGGGCCGTTTGTCTTTGCAGGAAGTTGTCGTTGGAGCGGCTCACTGGGTCGCAGTTCCTGGGGCGCCAAATGTTTCCGTGCCTGTTGCAGAACCGGTGTAGATGGACGCTATTTGTCACGTAATTTGTCTGTCGGTCTTGCGGTTTGTCCACGTCTCGTGTGCCTTGGAGATCATCATGTTTGGCTGTCATTGGTAGTATGAAAAGATACCCAAACAAAGAGACATTAGAGATACTAGAGACTTGTGTGCTTTGGAAGCACACACGTCCGGGTTATCAGAATCGAACTAAAGATTAATAGTTTTAATGAGATGTCTAGGAAATTAATTGGTAACAAATCGTAATGTTCTGCAGAACATTATTTGAAAGCTTGAAAATGTCTATTCACCGTAGAACGTCATTAAGAAAGCCAGACAGCCCAGAACGCTGGCGGCGAATCATGCCACCAATGCCACATCGTTCAGTCTAAACTTTCGCCAACATATGCTGCATGATTGTACTCGCACTCTCAATCACCGCCGTCCATGCTACTGTCATCATTATGGGGCTACAGTTTGTACTTAAAAATAACAAGCACAACCACGTGCGCTGCTTCACTTCAGAGATAGATCAGACACTCGTCAAGCATTTCGTTGTAATTAAATTAAAAATAATTACAACGACTAGACGGAACTTACTCCAGCAAGTCTACGCGGACGCGCCGCCAAACGTTTTTCTTAGTAATTATTCGTCATCGTGCAAATCACAACCTCAAGGTGACTCGGTGACGGATTAAGCGCTACTGTTTGGACTATGCTGAAGGAGGAGATCGTAACGTGTGGGACAAAGGCGAAGGAATTGGTTGTTACCGAACGTGGGGCATCATTTTCGGCGTTCACCAATTAACCGTCATACTACTCGATGTGAGCAGCTTTCGGCACAAGAGCGTATGAAGACTACGGTCGTCAACTGAGCGCTTATACACTGATGGCAATTTTTATAGCCACACCTGCACTTATTTTTTTTACTCCAAATTTAATTTAGAATTTGTTATTTTTACTCTTGTTATAAATTAAGCTTTTGTTTGAAAAAAATAAACCGTAAGTTATTACGCATTTTTCTATAGCCTCACTTAAATATTTTTTATTAACATTTTTATTAACATTAAATATTTTTTTATGCTTTATCATAAATTTTACCTTTTTTTAATTTTTAATTTTTATAAAGGTAACATTTCTTTACCCATTTTGTATCATAATACAACCAAAAACTGAGCATCAAGAACCTGCTAGAATGCGGTCGACACTTTTAAACATTTTCGTTTCATATTCTGTCTATAAAACTGCACTCGCGATCTCATGCGAGCTATTATTATGGTTTTGGTGTTGGAGTGGAGTATTAAGACAAAATCATACCATCAGGAACGGATCATATGATGGTTCAGGTGCTTGGCGTCCCGACCAGACTATGCGAATCTGCGAGTCCATTAGGAAGGCTTAAATCCTTAACTCCATAAGGAGCTTCGTTTAATGTCGTCACTTTGCCTCTGCGTCCGGCCTTGTCATCAATTTCGATGTGGCCTCCAATTGTCATTCTACTTAGGGCCTCCAAGAGACTTGATCATCCGCAGCATGTCATGGATGTTTCCCCCTAAGTTCTGATCCAAACTCCAGCCAGACTAGCTTACCAATTGAATGTTGGTCTCATTAGATTTGAAGGAGTTTTGGAACAAATTGTTAGAATAGCTGAAATTATCGTACTGAAAGGGAGCTTGTTTTGGCGTTAGTAGATCCTAAGTATCTAAATGTCGTAATTTATCAATCGGTTTTTATGGTCCTCTTTTTTAATGTTAAATCGTTTCTTATAATATTTTGAGAAATTTAATGTTACCTACTTCAATGCCAAAATAGCTTCCATGAAGAGTGTCAAAAAGCTCCGCTATCACAACTATGACAATACAGCGTGCATCTATAGGAATTGGCATCAGTGTATAATATAATGCGCCCTGGCACACGTGTCCTGGCGCAAAAATAAAGGTAAAACGTTTGCACAAGAAGCAATAACACAAAAACCTCTTGATCCCGTGCATTAATCGCCCCCAACGCCCCGTACGAACGGACTGGAAATAATTTGACACATCAGTCCTGCCAGGATTTCTGGTCGGACAAAGTCTTACCTCACCTGGTACACCCGGCTTTTGTTCGCTCATCTGCCAAGAACAGGCACCGTGTTGTACTGTTGTGTGCTTTGTAATATCTGCAACCATCTTTGAGCCTCGGTCTCGGTTGCGTTGCGTTGGGCAGGGCATTATTATCCTGCTATGGAATGCGCTCGCTGGGATCATGTGGTTGTGGAGCACAGATGCGTGATGTGTCTGGCAAGGACAAGGTTGAGCAAAAAAACGCACACCCATCCCCACCTCTAGTGCTCTGCTCAGCGATGTGTAATGATGGTACCTAGAATGCTGGGGCATGGGAACAAGAAGAAAAGGATGCTGATGAGTAAAAAGTTTGGGGCGCATTTTTAATTACTTTTACACACCCAAATCAAGTTAAGACTCGGTGCCGGTAGTACCGACCGACCGGGGGCTGGAAAACGTGCCTCGAATGCCTTCAGTTTCGGTTGTGTTTAGATTTTTTGTCTTTCCAAGGAGTCCTACCTTCGGGATCATCAAAACCCCATATGGTTGTGGATGCTCAATTGCCACATTAGTAAGTTAGAAACAAGCCCAAGGAGAGGGGACCCCTAAAAAAATCGTCCAACACAAACATTGGGATAAGGGACTCAATTGTTCTGATTATGACAGAGAATGTTTTACATATGGAGCAGTGTGGAACTCCTAACAAAAAAAAAAATGAGGAGCCAGATGCCTTTATATCCTCCAAGCCGTTTTCGTCCCAACCCGAAGCTCCCGAGGCCACATACGCAATAAAGCTTAAGCACACACAGATGGATGGAGAGCATGCAGGAGAGTTTAGGATTTTAGTTCAGTGTTTCGAGCAGGGGCTTTATTTTGTGTAAGGGGCATTTAATCCGATTCATCAAATAAAAACATTCGGCCCATTTTCGGTCGACCGTTTAATGAGGGCTAAGTGCTGTTGGGGTTGTATGTATGTTGTATGTAGGGGGGGAGCAAAATCCCCCCTATCCCCTAAAACCGGTAGCCATACTCACTCCAAGCTTAAGTCAAGGGCAGTATTGCCCATTTCTCCTTATGATCGGACAGACTGAAACGCTGCCAGGCTTGCCAGGAACGATCGGTGCAAACAGTTGGCAAAGTACAAAACGGAACAACTTTTGGGCTTTAAATAGTATATTTACGGGGTTTCGGTGAAGCTGGTCCCGGGACCAGTATCTCCAAGCAGGAGAGAAAATGTTCAAGGATTGTTGATAAAACTTTTTGCCCCCCGAACTATCACCACTATTCTTGCACGCTTTGTAAGGCATAAGCACAAACGTTCAACGCGCTCGGAAGCCCCGGGTGCCGGTGGCAAGAATCTGTCAGCAAATGTACAATTAAATTTGTTTTTATTGCATTTTAAGAACTAAAAAGCGACTGACCTTTCGCCCGAAGCTGTCGTACGGGATGCACAATCCGGCACATCGGACATTTTATGGTACGGAACGGGGCACACCATCCTCACGAACCGAGTAAACGGTTTACGGATTTCAACTCTTAAATTCCAATTCTGGCAAGAATAGGCGTTGAAGGCGGGGTTGAAGAAAATTCACACACAAATCCTACCGCCCGGCTGCTTGGCAATTCCGTACGAATTCGGACGCCATGAACGACACGACCCGGTGTCACATGTCACATGTGACCATCCGTTACCGCGTTCCCAGAAGCGTAGTTGACGTCGCACCGTCACCTACTGGACCTCAGCTTCCCTTCCCGAGTCAGCGGCCGCTTTATCCACTACTACTCAAAAGTTTAAGAAAATGTTCTCTTTCTACAGCGTAAACTTTCTTCGAAATGGCAGTCATTCCGTACAGTGATTTGGTCACCGTGCCAGGTACGGTCAGTGGCAGATTAAATGCGACAATTTATTGGTTTACTTTTTATCACCTTCGTGGACATCTTTGGCCACGAATGTGTTATGGCGAGCAGTGCCCGCGAGGCCAGTAGTTGATGCTTTTCATTTGCAAATTTTCGGCCAGTTTTCCAAAAGTGGGAGCGAATTACGTGACCGGTTGAAAGTTTTTTGATAACGAAATTTGCATCCACGTCGGGTGGGTATTTTCGCGACTTACATAAGTTTGTAGTTTTTGTTACCTAAATTATGTTACCGAAATTCAAAGAAAATCGTTCTATTTTTCATGAATTTAATCGCTCTTTATTGCAGTGTTAGGCTGGTTATTATACTGTATAAGAGCTTACATTCATTTTCTCATATTTTTTCTCTTTTCATTCGTGTTTAAATATTTTCACCTTTAATTTGATAAGTTTTATGCTTTTTCTAGTTTTGTCTATATGATACTCGGTTATGCTTGCAGGGTTTTATAGTTGATAAGGCAATAGCATCCACTTTTATGGCAGGCTTCTTAGATGAAATGGCAAACAAAGCTTGTTGATATGGAAACGGCTTCAGGTGATAGGGAAATCAAAATATCTTTTATTGCAATGTCCTCAGCTGATATTCTCATAGTAGCCGTTGATATTGCACGCACTTACCCGAGCGCTGTAAGGAACTGTACAATATCATCGGCTACTATGACAATATCATCTGAGGACATTATTCTTCATCTGAATCTGAGGGACTTTAATGTTTTTTTTTATTAACTCCCAGCTACGGTTATTCCATGCTGCCTTTTATTATTTAAATAAATAATAGATTGCTTTTTATATTTTTCTAAAAAAAAATATTCCATCAGTTTAGCTTAAACATAAACTTAGTGTTAAATTTGTAAAAAAAACTCTATTGCTCAAAAATTATTATTATGGAACAAAATGATTTATTGATTGATTGACAATATTGTCCGATTTTTTAGCAAGCATTGAAAGATTGCGATCAGTTTGATTATCTGTACATAAAATGTTTTTTTTTTTTTTGCTAATTCCACTCTCGCGATCATCAGCTTCCGTACGTGGCCAGATTTTTAATTGACCGTACCATAGATTTGTTATAGCTATTTTAACTGAGTCGATTCCACCACCACCACCACTGTCGTCAGTGCACCGAGCTGCATTGACACGCTGCAGCTGAGTGCAGTTGGGCGTGTAGAAAACCACAAACAAACAAACGCAACCCGACCGACGACACCCATCACACCAACACACCCGCAAAACGAACGCTCGCTCAATTACCAAAACCCTCGTGGCTGGCGGGCGGGTTGAAAATTTCGTCGGGTGGTTTTTATCGCTGCATGTGTGTGCGACTGGCCGTGGTGCATCGCTCTCGTAAAATGTTGCACCCAGATGTTACAACTACAGGCTCCGACCGATCGTGAGAGGTGACGTCTTTCGGTTGAGCAGACGATGACACTAGACGTGCCATGGAGAGTGCTGACACTGCAGTCCGTCCCCGTAGGCCGTATCTAGCAGCTCGGCTTAGATGGTCTAAATAGAAAAGAATAATAATTGTGATAAGGTGACGAAACGGTGTGATATCAGCCCTGCTAATGTGAGTGATACGATGTGGTGCTGCTGTTGAAGGCAAAGTTTGGACGCGTGGTTTTCGTTTTCACTCGCGACTGGCAGCTAGACCGAGACACCGTAACCTCGGTCGGGGACAGTGAAAAAGAGTGTACAACCTACGGCAACAAGATGACATCGGATGCGAGTGAAGCTGCCGGATCGGATGCTGCGTTCGATCGCATCATGGAATCTATCGGCAACGATGGTCCGTTTCAGCGGCGGTACAATCTCATCTTCAACGTGATCGCCGTACTGTTCTTTGCGATGTGTGTGGTGAATGTGTTGCTGGTGCTGGCCGTGCCGGATCATCGGTGTGCCATACCGGCCAACGGAACGCACAACGAAACGTACGACGAGCGATGGAAGGAGGCCGTTTATCCCATGTAAGTAGGGGACGACAACGCTGATTAAGTTAGTATGATCGTTGTTGTGCATAAATCAGCTGTGATCGTTCGGTGGAAAGAATTGCTATAGTGTGTGTTAATGTGATGTGATATTATGAAATACTAGAGTTTATTGTACTTTCGAATATGAAAATAATTCACTTAGTTCGTGATGTGATCAATGGAACATTCTCCAATATACTTTAAAAGACTTTCCTTTCACTGATAAAAACACTAATCAAAGGTATTTAACAAACCCAGCTACATTGTAAGTCAGATAAGAGATAGCAAGTTAATCCTGCCGGCACTTCAACTCATCCCAAAAGCACAAGGCAGTAACTTGATATCACACTGATTATGTCAGGGATCGGCAGGCATCTCACTGATGGGATCAGACATAGAACATAGAACTACGATCAGGATATTCCAAACTTTATATGATTTGTAATCGCTTCTCACTCTTACAATGTCTCACTTAAAACCGTTAGAAAATTTGTATGTTAAGAATTCTGAGGACTGTGTAAGGCCACTTTACGTTCCTAGCCGTATACGTTCCAGAACTCTGGTTAAAGTTGATTCACAGCAAATGTAGCTAGTGTTTTGGTGAAGAGATCCCGAGTTCTTTGTGAGAGCTACCGATATTTTCTCACGAGTCTGGCTTTGCCGACCCCTGGGCAAGGTCCAATTATCACACTTATCTTATCGGTTTCGCCGCGAAATTCAACATCTGTTTGATGCAATCTGAGCGCTACGAAATAAAGCTTAAAACTTAATTACTTCTATCATAATTCCTCACCAACAGGGAGTTCAACAGTCGCGGTGAATATGTGCCCAGTTCCTGTCTCATGTACAATTTGTCCTACGACGATGGAACCGATTACACCGCACCAACAAACGACACAGCTACAGTGTCCTGCCTGTATGGATATGACTACGATCGGACGTATTACGATCGAACTCCAGTTACGGAACAGGATTGGGTTTGCGACCGGGAACTCTACGGCACGAACGTGTTCGCGATCGTACGCGTTTCGGAAGTATGTGGGACATTTATTCTAGGTCAGCTAGGTGATCGGTAAGCATCACACAACGAAACTTCCCAATATTACTGGTCTTAAATTAAAATTCCCAACCCGCTTTTCAGGATCGGTCGACTGCCGGTGTATCTGTTCAGCATCGTAACGGCAGCCGTTGGACGAGTGTTTGCCATACTCTCCGCCCGCCATTACTGGCTATTTGCGGTGCTTGCCTTCATCGGTAGCTTCTCCACGAACACCTCCTTCCAATCGCCCCTCATCATAGCGATGGAGATCTCCAAGGATGCTAACCGTGCCGCACTTTCTCTCTGGCAACTGGTCGGCTGGACGGCAGGCGTTTGCCTAGCGCCGCTCATCCTCTGGTGGATGCGCGATTGGACCTGGTTCATGATCGTCACCTCACTGCCCTGTCTGATCTTTTACTGTTTCCCCCGGTACGCGATCGAATCACCCCGATGGCTAGCGAGTCAAGGCCGGTACGGTGCATGTTTGGCTCAGCTCCGAAAAATCGCCACCATCAACGGACAACCGTTCGAACTGACCGAGGAACAGCTTAAGCAGCTCGTGCCTCGTCCAGAGCACGAAAAAACGTACGGCATTGCGTCCCTGTTCAGTGGATGGCACATGAGCAAGCTGACCTGTCTGCTACTGCTCAGCTGGATCTGTAACACCATCCCAACGTTCACCCTGTTCCTGCTCAGCCTTCAGATGGGTGGCAATCCGTTCCTGAACAACTTCTGGCAAGGTGCGGTCGAACTACCCGCCTACCTACTCGGCCAACTGTGCTGCGATCGACTCGGCAGACGGTTTACCAATAGTGGCGCTTTTCTGGCCGCAACCATCGCCTGCCTACCGGTCGTGCTACTAATCCACCGGCCCGGAACCGAGCTCTATGTGACGATGCTCGCGATTGTGGTGAAGTTTTTCGTCTGCATCACCTACTTCGCACTGTACCTTCAGTCGGTCGAGCTGTACCCGACGTCCCTACGGCAAACGGGCACCTCGTTCGGTATCATCGTGTCGAACGTGTTCGGTGCCGTTGGACCGTACATCGTCTATCTCGGCACTAGCCGCGACCTACGATTGCCGTTCGTAGCGATGGGATTGATTATGTTGGTCGGGGCAGCCAGCGCCATCTTTCTGCCCGAAACGCTCCATCAAAAGCTGCCCGAAACGATGGACGAGGGTCGTCAGTTTGGACGTGATCAACGGTTCTGGTCAATTCCGAAGCGTCCAGAACCACCGGCCGACAACCGGCCAGTCAACGAAACGGAACTGCACGAGCTACAAAAACTACACAAACCCGACTCGTAATGTCCCTTGCCGGCGCGTCGAGGTCCGTTCGTACTCCAGCAGTACAAAAACCAAAGATGAAGTCCGATGGTAAGCGTCACGTGCGCTTGCCGGGGTTTTCCGTCCGCGCAAAGATGATGCGGTCGGAACAAAATTTGCGCGAAATATTTTATTGTTACCGTTGCGCTTTTTTTTTATAATCAGCTCCCGTCAACTCCCACCGGAACCATGGAACCACAGGAATGGAAAATTGTGTTCTCGTGTTCGTGGGTAACAACAGCAACGAGTAGAAAAAAACAACAAGCCGGGAACTGCAACTGTGAAAAGTGAAAAAATTAAAATACTTTCCGCACGTTGTTGTAGCCCGGACCGACAACAGCCACACACACACACATCGGACAGCGTTGTACGGTGAATGAAGACGCTTGGAATGCTTTTCAAGTTTTCCCCTAGCTGAGTGAACTGAAAGTTCCAACGCGTTGCAAGCGGCCATAGGGAGTGATCCAGCAGCATCAACCAAAAAGAAAACAACAGCACAGCAACATAACAACAGACTTTGAATAATTTACATTCCACACGAGCGACCAAACCGAACCGAACCACTCGGTCGCTCGGTCGCGGAAAAACGCCGGAGCTCCGGCACAAGCACGGGATTTAGAAGAACCCTGAGCTTCATATCCACAGGACTCGTGGACAGGAACTGGTTTTTGCTGTTACAAAACGTTGGCAACAACTGGGGAGATCCGCACTTCCTCCAGAGACGAGAGAGAACGTGAGGAGAAAGGCTTTCAGCAGCAGCAGCAGCAGCAACACCACAAAACATACGACAAACCGCGTAGTGTGATGTGGTTGCAATACCGGCCAGATGGAAAATAAATAACGCCAAGCATAAAAGTCCAACGGACAGCCAAAGCTGATGTTTTGTTGCCACTTACGCTACACCAAGGTACGATGCTGCATCCAGAATCCGTATGGAAACTAGTGGCGTCTTAAGCAAGTGCTTGATCGTACCTTGGAAGAAGGTTCCACATGATCGCTTGGCTGCACACGACACGAGTGCATGCGTTGAAGTTGAAACACTATTTTACCTCTGTTAGACAGTATTACTCGTACGAATAGCACTAATAAATTATATCAGCTGTACTGCTCAGCACAGTTTGTTAAACTTCCTTGAGAATGTGTCACGGCTGATAGCTGATTTTAAGGATTTTTTTATGTGGTAGTATTGGGTCCTCGCAATCCACTCAACTGTTCAATTATGTTTTGGATTATATTTTAAAGGTACAAAAAAGGACTACGAGAAGAACTATACTCCGGGGTGCCAGTCATGTCATGAGAATGGCACCGTAACGTCCGTAAAGAGAAGGCTCGATAGGCTCAGATTGAGATGATGGGATGACGTGGCTAGGTCCACCGAAAAGGCCGGAATACAGGATTGGTAGACGACGGTGCTCGGCCGTGAATGGTTTCGCGAACTTCTGCAGTAGATCTACTAGGTGTCGTTGTACAGACAAAGTATTACAGCATTATCAGTGGATTTGAAGTAGCTATGGCCTGACAATTGATTGCAACCTTTTCAAGATTCATAGAGGCGAATGAGGCCTCAAAGACCCAAAGCTTCAATAAAAAAAAAGTTTAAAAAAAATCAAGTTTCAGAACATCGTCTCACTTCTGGAGAGCAGCCAAAAAATCTAATTGATTAAAGATTCCAACCTCAGTTCACACTGCTGAGTAGAAATTGATGCTCTCTCTCTCTCTCTCTCTCTCTCTCTCTCTCTCTCTCTCTCTCTGCCGTTGGCTGTTGCTGTTGGGGAGGTCCGGTAGCTGAGGCGATAGCGGCGCCGGTCTTCAAACGGCAGGACTAGGGATCGAACGTTAGACTGGCTAATCCAGCTACGGGTATCATCAAGTCATAGAAAGACAGAAATGCCTAGCCGAGACCTTATGAGGTTGCCAAAGACGAAAAAGACGATCGGCGGATGGCTCTTTGTGAAACTTGGATCCCTCTTTCTTGGCCTAACGACCTCCCACTCGTAGGTCATGCCTGCCATTTCTGGCTTACTATACCTATTGATACCGCATAGTTGGATAGTCAGTCCGGTCTACGGCCCAGATGGGACTTGAACCCCAGTCCTGCCGTGGGAAGACCGACGCCACTGTCGCATCTATTCTATACTATACCAATATTAAATATCAAAATACCGTCCGGGCTACCATCAGATCACCTCTCCAACAGTATTACACCTATTTCGGATTACTTCGGAATCGAAAAGTACTTCTCACACTCATCCATTTCCAGATTCTCCGCCTGCAATCCGACGGTGCATTAGCAGCGCACCATCCGGATAGTGTACCGGGATGTACAAAGTGCCACCGTTGCCGCGCTCGTTGATATAATTCTTTTAATAAAATACGTATCTGCTTCCTTCTGCTCCATAAAATTCTCCCGGGGAGTCGTGCAGCCGTACCGTACCGTGTGCAGTGCGCCATCCGCGATTTCGATGAGGATGAACGTACGAACGAACGCGAAGAACATGACCATTACTTCCGGTTGCATTTGCAATGGCTGTTGCATCAGCAGTGCAGTGTGCAGGTTCTCGCAGGGCACGCCGTATCAACGTTGTGGCGTACAACTCTCTCCACCACTAGTAGTGCAATCGCCAAAATGAACCATCTCTGTGGCCCTGTGTGGCGTGGTGAAATGTGTTCGGTAAGTGTGGCCGATGTTGAAGTGGTAACATTTTTTCTTGTTACCTGTGTTTGTGGAGTACAAGCTGTTATTCATCATTTAGACAAGATATGCGCACAGCTTTTGCCGCACACCACAGTACAGGGCCCTGCATTCAAATTTGGATTATGCTGATTGGCTATCAAACAAACCAGGGTGAATGGGAGCACATGTGAGAAAACGGCGGATTAAAACAGTTTTTCTTTATCTATAGCCAATTGCTAAAAAATCCTTATAGCGCAGGAATTCATTCCCACTAGTAATGCTTACATTGTACTACATAGTATGCAGCCAACTAATTTAATTTCGCATCCGTGTGTAGATCAATGGACAATTCCTTCCATCCGTCAAATTCATTACCATCAATTAGAATAGATTAACCTCATGTCAATAACTAGCTCAGCTGCAGCTCAGTGGATACGCATTCGTGGACAACTTTTATTGAGCAGAACAAACGTGATATAAGGTTGAGGAATATTTAGGCCTGGATGATCATTTCATAGTTGGCATAACAGTTATTTCATCAATCTGTGGGGAAAGAAATCAAATCAACAGAACCTTCAAGATATAGAATAACAACCGGTTCCGATGCTCCACTCAAGCATCAAAACCACAACCTCAACCCGACAGCGATGGTTCCAATCGGTAATCCGATACCATCCCTATACGGGTTGCGTGGTTTAAGCTCCAACGCAAAGTTCTACACTTACACGAACTTCTGGCGGTGTCTCGAGGCAGTGTATGATGCTGGCGGTAATATCCTTGACCTGTAGCTTTGGCAGCCGTTCCGCTAGTGCTGACTCAAACACCTTGATCATATCCGTTTCAACCATACCGGGATGAACATTCTGATCGGGAAGACGCCATAAGTTTAACAACAACTCTTATCCACTAATGAAAACACCTTACCGTCACTTTGATGGGCAACTTGAAGAAGTTGAGCTCTTGCCGTAAAACTTCCGTCAGCCCGACCAGCGCAAACTTGGACGCAGGATACACACCGAACAGTGGCACCGATACGTCCGGGACCCGTTTACCGAGCAAACTGTTGAGCAGCACTATATGGCCGTACGATTCGCGGGTCTTCATGTCGTTTACTATCTCACGGATAAAAATACAAGCTGCCAACACGTTCACGTTAAACGTGTCCCTAAAATCGGATGTTTCGCTCTCTGTGTGTGGAAGGGTACAGATATTACTTCCTGCTTCCTGGCCTTATCCTTAACCTTAACTGTACTCAACTCACGCGTAATAAAATGATAACGATAAATGCCTGCGTTGTTAATCAGCACATCCACTCCACCAAACTCACGGCGTATCCAGCTGAGCGTTTCCATGATTTCTGTCTCACTGCTCACATCACACTTTTTGGCGTAGATCTTGCCCGGCCCGGTAACTTGGGTCGAGAGTACCGTGACTAGCTCGGCCCGTCGCGCTATTCCCACGACGATCATGCCAGCGTTGGCTAGGGCAAGTGCCACATCCTGTCCGATACCTGTACTGGCACCGGTCACTAGTGCCACCTTACCAATCCACTTTTCCATCGTAGGGGCAAAGGGTCGATCTTCACGCGCTGGAGATCACAAGCACAACTGATGCGGATTGGTTCATTGCGCGCGGCTTAAGTATGGTTTCGCTGTACTGCCGCTCTCTGGGGTTGTGAAGAAGTTCGGCACGCGAATGTGCTAGATATTCTTTGAATGAAATCTTGCGTGGAAAGGTAAAATGGTCGTGGCTTTGATCAGAAATTAGGGTAAAGGAGTCGAGAAGCGCCCCCCCCCCCCCCCCCCCTGACAAAATTTGTTATGCACTGTAGGATTTACGCCTGAATGTATGCAATCCGCAGTACACGTTGCGAAAGCTTCACAGTGTGCTTTCAGTGTGGTCAAAAATGGTTGAATAAAGTCGAATGAAATATTGCTTATTATTTGATTGCATCCCCCTCCCTCTGTCCTGTCCATCTATATTGGCTAACAGGAGCTACGAAATAATTTTTGGTCTCGCTAGGAGTGACCAATCAGGCTTACAACATACACGGTGTTCCCGAACTGTAACGGAACATTGGTTCGATGGATACTTGTTAACGGGCATAGATATTCAGAAAAGGAGGAAAAATAAGAATAATAACATTTCAAAACACGTCTTACATTATATATTATCATGCTCTACTCGCAGTCCAGTAACAGTATTAGGGAACAATGCAAAATATTTATATGAAACGAGTTATGACCATACAAAAATCTCACTGTGCAATAAAAATGACAGGTCACAGTGCTGCACACAAAAGATTCTAGAGGGGTAGCTTCTCGAGTCTTTTACCGAAATTAAAATTAGTCAGTTGACATTATATTTAATTCTCCTCATTTCAAAATTTTCGTTCAAAAACCAACGAGTTTTACTGTACTGTTATACTAGCCGTGGTGAAGCACACGTGTCCCATGTTTTGGGTGCGTACCACGTGTTGAAATATTTTTGTGACACAAAATTTGCAAATTTAACAATAAAAAGGGCCCTTTTCCTTTTTTTATATTAGTATCAGAAAAATTGATCCCCCAAAAAATAATCGATGAAAAGAGCGATTTAAAAACTGACATACACTCGCTTCTAAAAACTTTTCAAACAGCAACAATAGATGAAACGTCATCGGGGAAAACGAGAAACGTCAGATCGCGTCAAGATGTAAACAAAACGCAGTGCAACACGATCGTCCAGAAAGATTTAAATTACTATTTTAACACATTTTATAAGCAGTGTACTGTACAATTTCACTGCTTAGTCAAGTTCGGCCAGGTCTTTATATGCTCCAGTACAACTTCAGCAACAACCCACCACAAAATGGTTCATTGAACATTCGTAGCACTCGAAGCCTGTAGTTACATTGCGCTCAGCGTTTCCATCAAATGGATGTTATCTACCTAGTACAACAAAACCACCTTTTGTGATCCGGTTCCAACGCCCGCCTATGTGTTAACGCTTCCGTTCCGTTGACTGCATTCAAGGATCCCACCCTTTTGCGAGACATCCGTTCACGTTCATGGCATTAAGCGTTAAAGTGAAACCAACAAAGAGTCGATCCACGTTCGGGAGAGGTAAGCAAACGGTGTGGAGCGATTTTCTCTACCATCAATAAACACAACGCTCCCATTTTTTTTTCCTTTTCTAGACCCCACCATATACGATTATGCGAATAGTTCCAAATGTTCTAACCGACCGTCGAAGATCAGTTCCAAAATTTCCCTAGCCGAAATCGAGCTAGAAACGGAAGCGCTGGGTGAAGATCCCGAACAAATCGGTGCAGCCGGATGGTCCGGAAAGGAAGATTCCACGCCACCTGCGGTAGTCGCCACCTACAACGACTATCACATCGACCTATGGTTCCTTGTGTCGGAATTTATTCGCCCAGAAGACGTATGCCGATTTGCGCTCATTTGTCGCAAAACGGCAGAGGTCGTGCAGAGTGGCCGATTCTGGACGCAGCTGTACCGATCTTACTATGACCGTTCCGTCGAGATGCCGCCACGCTTTCAACCGGCCAGCATGGTACGGCTGCGTGGGCTACGATCGGCCGTCATACGTTCACTGTACTATCTGTATCCTCCGTTTGTGGAGCGCCTGACGATGGTGTCGAACCGGCATCAGTACCGCGTGATCGGACGACAGCTACTAACGTCGTGGCACAAGCGTACCAAGAACTGCTGGACGTACTGTTTCCGGTTAAAAACATCCTTTAAGCCAGGCAGCCGGCCGGCCCGGTCGGCACAACTACAGCGGGAGAAAAGCTCTCTCGCATTTATGCAGGATATCTACATGAATCCGGAGGAGGGTTGCCAGATCCTGATGGTATGTGGTGCAATTCGTTACGCTTACCAGGAAATTCATCTACAAACTCGTCCCATTCCAAATTCCAGATAACGACCGACTTTCTCAAAGTGATACCGATGTACAACGAGACGCTGTTTGTGAAAAACATTGTGCAAACACTTTCCCAGAGCATGATGCGGTACAAGATTAGCCTGGAGCTGGCCAACTACTGTGGAAAGCGGGTGGACGAGCTTGTGTTCGATCCGGTGCGTAACGTGAGCGTGTTGGATTGGTGGACACCGGAATATTACACCGAAATCGGCAGCCCGCTCGAGGAAGAATCGTCGGCAGCCGAATCCGAATGGACCGACGACTCGGACTGGGACAATTAGAGTGGGGGTCGTCACACCCGCCCCCCCGTTACGCTTGTCTATTTGCTGTGGTTATAGTTTAATCTGATTCGGTTCGGAATATATACAGGAGTGTGTGACCTTTGCACCACGGTCACATGTGACCTATTCGTAAAAGCATCGAACGTTTTGCTTTATTTACAACTCCTGCAATAATGTGCCGACCACAAGTACGTTAATGCTGTTGCCCAACACACGATAGCGTTGCTTGTTTGTCACTGTTCCCGGGAAGCTAAACTGCTCGGGAAAGCTCATCAAACGAGCCACCTCCTTGGGGGTGAAGTAACGCACGCCCAGTTCCTGCAGAAGTGCTATCTTCCGATCCTCGTCGGCGGCATTCATCGCAAGGGAGTAAATGTTGTCGAAATCTTGTTTCGCTAGTGGACAGTACACGGAACCGGTACCTTCCGCGTAGTGTGTATACGCTTTCGTGAAGCACATGGAGTTGGTTGATTCCGGCGTGCAAACGTCCATCAGGGGAAGGTGCTTAAGCAGTGCTGCGCTTTTCAAGGCATACGGTTCCAGTTGTTCCTGGTCCTTTTCCACCATCGTTCCTATACTAGCTTGCTTGGTTTTGTGACGATCTTCCGGTTGGACGATTATTTCTTCACTTTTCCATTTAAAATCCATTCCTTTTCGTTTCGCGATGCAATAGTACCGGTGTCTAGTGTTGGGCACACCGAACTGATGCGGTGATAGAATGTACTCTTGCCAGTGAAAGCCGGCCTGCTCCAGGCGTGTTTTGTACATTTCACATGCTTGTGATTTTTCAAATCCTTTCACATTTTCCATCAGTATAAAGTTCACCAGCGGTATCTTGTCGAGCAGATCGCAAATGTGCCGAAACGGATCGGTACGTCGATCGTTGATGTCGTTGAATTTTCCATTCCTCGTGAACGGTTGGCACGGTGGAGACATCAGTATTGTGTCCACCTTTAGTTTGGTAATTTTCTCTCCACTGAGGCTCAGTATGTTGCCATTGCGGACCGTTTTGTCGCCAAAGTTGTGGCTGTAAACCGAGTTTGCGATAGGATTCACGTCGATTGCGGATGCGATGGTGAACGGTTTGCCAGCGTCTTTGGAGATAAGATAAAGTGTAAAGTACAAACTGAATCATCTTTCAGTAAACAACTTACACTCCAATGCCATCCGCATTCCACCGATCCCGCTGAAAAGTTCCAGCACCGTGCGGGTGTTTTCCTTCGGCCCTTCCATCGTTTTGAAAGCGTGGAAATTGAATTGTTTTGTTTTCTCTCTCTCTCTCTCTCTCTGTCTCTCTCACCCCGATGTAAACAAACCGCTCCAGCTGTCAGTTTCCATTGACAGCTTGCGTCTGTTCAGTTTGACGTTTCCCAACACGACTTGTTGTTGTCTGCAGCCGGTGTGCTTGCTCGTGCGTGCGTCCGTGTTGTTTTTCGCCCTGAAAAGATGTCCAATTCACATTTATTTCTTAAATCCGGGTTTCCCCGAGCACCGCTACAGAATGGAATCGGTCGGTACGTGTGCCAGCTGCAGCGCATCACCCTAAAGTACTGTAAAACCAGCGGTTCCAGCAAGGGAATGCGTGAGTTCCTCGAGCACGAGCTGGTCGACTTTAGCCGCACCAATCCCGGTGTTGTGGTGTACGTGAAACCCCGCCGGCACCGGACTGCCGTGATGTCGGCCGAATTTTTGAACGGGGAGAAAACGTGGATAAACTGTCGCAACAATACGCGGGACGAGATATCGAAATGGATCCAGGTGCTGAAGCAATCGAACGGCCAGTCGGAGGAGATGCGCTTACGTAAACACTGGCACACGGACGTGCCGAGTGTGCAGGGTGCTTGGACACCGTTTACCCATCGCCATCCATCGGCCAACGTGACCGAGTTCCCGAGCAAGCAGCTGTCGAAACTGAAGGAGGACGAACCGAGTGCTACCGAGAAGCTGCTCGAGCTGTATATGGCGCAACGGAACAAAACTGCAGCGAGCGGGTCAGAAGCGAAATAGTGAATAGTTTTCATTGAATTACTTTGCAATAAACGATTAGTAGTAGTGCAAGGGTTTGTTACATTATTTAGTTGCATAAAAAAGGCAAACCGAATAGTAGTATGACCGGTAATGCACATGGGAATTGGACCGTTCTGTTTGTTTAGGTCCAATCACTAAGTTATTGCTAGTTGAATTCCTAGATATATTAGGAAGCTCTTTAGAGCAAAGCATTTACAGTTGAATCCAAATTTTCCTTCCCATGAGAAAATCTTTCAAACAGCATTAGGCAAAACACCAGCCCATGCAAGTTGAAGTTGCCGTAGAAACGTCAAAAATAGTTTTTTCTCTCTCTTTGGCGCTGTCAGCTCGTCTATTTACAACTTCCAAAGAACACCTAATGTCAACAACAGCTGAGTTCGCGTCACAACAAATTGGTGCAAAAATTCTACAAAGTGATTACTAATCCCGTGCGATAAGAGTCGCAGATCGTCGATTGATTTACGTGAACCTTAGCTAATCTACAGCATCCGGAACCGCATGTTTTCCAAATCCAGCACAATGGATACGGGTAAAATGTGTGCAGACATGACCTACTTGCTGGTCCTTTTGCTAATCATGACTCTCTCTCGCCCGTACAGCCCGCCGTACCGAGGGCGATGGAATGGAAACTGAGGAACTGACTGGATCGTTCACCGCCAAACGACCGTCCCTATCATCCAGCGCATCATCCACCACACTGATACCGTCGGCAGACATCAAACTGCCGGCCAATTTTTCTATCGAACGACTACTGCCACACTCAGGATCGAACCCCGTGTACCGACCGACCGAACTCGTTACCGGTGGAAACAACTCGCTGGCCGCGATTGTACCACGGGGCAAAGTGTTCAACCTGGTGCCACGACTCGTGTCACCCGGTGGACGACCGAAGCTGTCCACGATGCACCACAAAGAGCCAAAGTTTGTACCGTTCGAACCGTACAAAGGTGCCGTCACGCCGATCATACCCGGGCGCAACCACATCCCAGGTGGTGGAACGCGCGTCAAGCTTACCAATCGTAACAATTTAGACCTAAGCGTGCTCGTCTCACAGATGTCCACCATCGCGGACAAGGAGCTGCGCAGCAAGATGCTGCCTTCGTCGGAAGACGAAGCGAAGCAACGGTACGAGCGTGAGCTGGAGGAACTACGCAAAGAGCGAGACTATTTTCAGGGCCAGTTAAAATTTCAGGCACAGGTAAATGCGGAACTGAAAAATCTGCTCGTGGCAGCCGTTGGCGAGGATTTGCAAACGAAGGTGAACGTGTTGACCGAGGACAAGCTGCATCTGGCGCGCAAGTTGCTTAACTCGGCCGAAAATCTATCATCGCACACCGAACAGATCGAGTTCTTGGCCGGCCAGAGCGAGGTGTGGCGTAGCAAGTTTTTGGCCAGCAGCTTGATGGTGGAAGAGTTGGCCCGCTGGAAGGCGAGCCTGTTGCAGCGCAACGGACTGCTGCTTGCGTCGAACAAAGAACAGCTCGAGGTCATTTCGAAAGCGCGAGAAATGACCGTCGACGTGCTGAAGCATTTGCGCTTCCTGGCCAATGAGAAGGAACCGCTCCAGCTGCAATCGGCCACCATACTTGATCTGGCGTCCGAGTGCGTCAACATATCGCAGCAGCTGGCGCTACAGCATTCCGCCCTCGGGATGCCAACCAATCTGGACGGATTGAAGGCGCTCGAGAGCATGACGGATGCGGAGAAGCTGGCTGTGCAGGCGCTACAAAATTCGCACCAAGCGTTGGTGCCGACCGATGAAGCATTTCGCGCGATCGTTGGCCAAGCATTTCCCTCCATTCATTCGTTAAAGCAACAGTCGGACTCGTCGCTCCTGTCGACTGGTTCGGAAGGCTTTGAGGTAATCACCAAACCGGACCATGATTCGTTCGGCGAGCAAGCGCATTGAAATGCCATGCTCTATCGGTTGTGCGTGTGCGTGAGGATCGTTTTGTTAAGCCAGCTCGACAGTTCAGTGCAATCAATGCGGGTTCAGCATTCGGGAATCTTTTTTATACTAATCCTTAGGAACTCTATATAAACCACTTATACATAAACAAAGCAATAAATCGTGACGAAACTGCTGAATAATTATTGGTCTTGAGCATAGAATTTAGAAATTAATTAAACACTGAGCATAGAATATAAAAGCCGCCCAACTCGTAGGTTGTTGAGATAATTCAAGTACCGTGAAAGTGTCCGATTAGTTAAGGGAGTTAAATATTTAAAGCAATCTTAGTTCAGAATAAGCTTCAGAAGCGTTCAGACGAGAACGAAAGTGGGACGACAAAGGGACATTGTAGTCGAACAGATGATACGAACTGTCGAAGTCCGAGAGCGCTCTAAGAAGAGGTTCATTTGAACCGTAACGCGTATGGCGGGATGGGATGTATAAAGGAGGTCTGTCACGTTGATAGCGGGATGGGGCGTAGAGAGGGATAGCTGATAGAAGGGATGATCAACATCTAGGTCATGGGAGAGGAGGCTGGCAATGAAGCAAGACCGGAAGTGGGAATGTCGAGTTGCAATGGGTCTAGGGTCAAACCCTAGAAGCCGACAGCGAACAGGATATGATGGGAGAGCCATTTGAAAGCCAGTAAGGAAGCGACGAATAGCTGCGCGGGTGAATCTTCGCTGCACACTCTCCAGTCTGGCCATTGCGGTCGAGCCAAACAACGGCGGCCTAATTCAGAGTGGATCGAACCCAGCAACAATACAAGGCCCTTAGGCAGAGTTCCGGGGTCTCTGAGTTCGGAGGAAAGTCTGACAATCAGGCCCAAGGATTTGTTGGACTGGGCAATCACATGGTCAACATGAACACGAAACGACATCGTCGATGTTGTCGGCGTCTTCGACGAAGGACCGACGTGGACGGATAGCGCCTCGATGAGTATTAGTGTGGTCCATCTTCCGGAAGTTGAAACCTGGAGTGGCACGGGTTGGCCGCGGGCTATAGGTGGCATATTCGCGATTATAAGCTCCAAGGCTGGATGGTGAGGGTCCAATGGCAGGATTGGACAGGGCGAGCTGCTTTCACGTTCGCAAATATCAGATCGAGCTGGCGATCGCGGTGGTTTACAACCCCTGATAATTGTAATAGGCCGTTGAAGACCATGCCATCGATGAGAGAGCTGGAACCGGGCGATGAGCGAGTCGGGAAGGAATGAGGTGGCGGTAAGGTAACTGGGTGCCATATTGGGTTGGCAAACAACTGCTCTTCCCAAGAAACGGTTCAGAGGACTCCTGGTGCGACTGGTGACCTAAAACTTCCCTTTGCCCTGAGCGATCGGTGGTTGTAGTGATTGCACCCACCCTGTGCTTGCATCTCCCCTTCGCTGCCGTCAACTCCCTTCCCTCCCTCCTACTTTCCATTACCCTACCTTCGCCAAAGTGACGTTTACTTATCAACCACCGACGACGCAGGCAATAAACATCGGTCGAAAACACACGCGACGTCACGCCGCTTAGCTGCTGGGGTGAAGAAATTAAATCAAGTAGGCCCTGCCCGCTTAGCTACAGGCGCACCACCAGTTGCATAATCGCGGAAACCATCGACAGCTGTGAACCGGACCGGTACAATCTTCTTCCTCTCTCTCTCTGTTGGCAAGCAAACGAATACGATGGTAAGGCAAACGCAAAACCCCGATTCGACGGTCATTAGGTATTCCTTCAACCCCCTCGTCCGTTTTATCCATTTGTAGCTGCGTACAATTGCGGTACGCGCTGCCGGTCTGACCCGATCGGCGCACCTGGTTCCAAGCGTTTGCCGTGCGATGTCTACCGATAGCAGCAGCAGCAGTTTGGTGCTGACGGACGAGGTTGGCAGCAAGGGCGTGATAACGCTAAACCGTCCGAAAGCCCTGAACGCCATCAATCTGGAGATGGTCCAGCTCATCTACGGTGCCATGAAACGGTGGGAAAATACCAAGAGTCTCGTCATCGTGAAATCGGTCGGCGAGAAAGCTTTTTGTGCCGGTGGCGATGTACGTGCCATCACGGAAACGAGCAACGTGGAGCTGGCTCGGAAGTTTTTCAGCACCGAGTACGGCTTGAATGCACTGATCGGATCGTACCGGCCGACGTACATTGCGTTCATCGATGGCATTACGATGGGCGGTGGGGTGGGGCTGTCCGTGCACGGCAAGTATCGTATCGCAACCGAGCGTACCATGTTTGCGATGCCCGAAACAGCGATCGGACTGTTCCCGGACGTTGGTGGTGGTTATTTCTTGCCACGGCTGGAAGGACGGTTGGGGCTGTACCTGGGCCTGACCGGGTACCGCCTGAAGGGACGTGACGTACACAAGGCCGGTGTGGCAACGCACTACGTGGAAAGCAAAAATTTGCCAGCCCTGGAACAGCAGCTGCTGGCCACAACGAGCGCTACCGAGGTGGAAAGTGTGCTGGACCGGTTCTCGGAAAGCAAGGACGCGGGCGTTGAATTTGTGCTGGCCAAACATCTACGCCAGATCGACGAATGTTTCGGTGCACCGACGGTTGAGGGTATTTTCAAGAGGCTGGAAACGGATGGAAGCGAATGGGCTCAAAGTACGCTCAGCACGCTGCACAAGATGTCCCCGACGTCGATGGTCGTGACGCAGAAGCAGCTCGAGCTGGGCGCCAAAATGGACCTGAAGACGTGCCTGAAGATGGAGTACCGGTTGGCGGTGCATCATGCGATTGATAGCGATTTTAAGGAGGGCGTTCGTGCGATGTTGGTTGACCGTGACCAGAAGCCACGCTGGAAGCCGGCCACACTGGCCGAGGTTGATCCGGTGCGGATCGAAAAGTACTTTGGCCCGTTGCCGGATGGTAGCGAGCTGCAGTTTGAAGATGATGGACCGAAAGCTTCTTTGTAGAGAGAGAGAGTGAGAGAGAGTGGGCAGGATACAGGGCGCCGGAACTCGTAAAAAGTGCATTTACTAGCAAGTAAGACGAAAGCGAACAGCAAAGCTGTGTCTCTTTTAAACCTATTTCCACGCGAAACCCGAAAGACAAGTGAATAAAGGAGGAAATCCCGGATTTTCTAAACAATACTTTTCCTTCGTGCTTTTCGGATCACATCACGCGGTTAAATCATTTCTTTGTTCGTTTCATCCATTTTTATGTTTTCTTTAAATGTTGTGTGTGTGTGTTTTCATCTCATTCCCCAACAACCCTTCCCCATTTCGGTTCATCGCCCTTAAATGTTGCCTTGCATTGCAGCAGCGTATGTCTTTCATCGAGTGCATTCGTTTGGTGGAAATGGTTGATTGTTCGAATTGTAATGAATGGAAATAGCGATGCATGAAGGCGCAGTAATAGAACCTTTAAAAAAACCGAGACAGAAATGCCCTAAAAATCCGGAAAACTAATCAGTGATGTTCGCCGCGGCCGGTTCGGTCTCGGTAGGGTAGGTAAATATAAAGAATTCATATATGTGCAAACGGGTTGGAACGATTGATCGTGTGTTCCGCTGGTCTATTTTCCGATCGACGAATAGATTTCGTTTTTTTTTACAGCAAAAGCGGGAATGCTTCCTGTGTTCCTTGGCGCCAAGCGCACGCTGCTATTCAATTAATTTAAAACCTGCTCTTTCTCTCTCTCTCTCTCTCTCTCTCTGCCTCGCTCTATCTGTCTCCGGCACTGCTATACCAACATCTACACAATCCACAGTACAAAGCTCGGATTTCCTTCATCAGAAAAGAAAAACCAGAACCCCCTGCCGATTCGTATCTTATTGGAAAATTGGAAATAATATGTTTATATCCTGCACGCGTACGTGTGTAAGTGTTTGTTTGTGTGTAGGTAAGTAATAAGACTTTCGGCTTCTTGTTGTTGTTGTTGTGTTTTGTTTGTTTGCATTGTTTTTCCTTGCGTTTTCCCATTTTCTGGTTCCACGGACGTTCACTCACACACACCCCCCATCGCCTCGTAAAAAAAAACCCCTTTGATACCCGAGAGACGAGACAAACAAAAAACGTACGAACGAACGAACGAACGAATTGCTATGATACTGTCGCACACACTCTATTAGTCGATGTACTGGGCTAACCAACGGAACCCTTCGCCGTAACCCTGCCGCTTCAGCACGGAGCACATGAACAGCTCGAGCGGACGGCCGGGCAGCTCGGAGCGTGGCACCTTGCCCTTGCCGGTGGTCAGCTGATACAGTGCGAAGTAGTTGCGCAGCTCGTCCTCGCTCGCCGCGCCCGGTTTGTCGATCTTGTTGCCGAGGATCAGTACCGGGCAGTTGGATAGTGCTTCGTCGGTGAGCAGTGAGTCCAGCTCGTTTTTGCTCTCGGTGAAACGGCCCCGGTCCCACGCATCGATCAGAAACACGATCGCGTCCACCGCCGGGAAATAGTCCTTCCAGACGCGTCGTGCTGCAATGAGGGAAAATGGTTAGTGTGTTGTTTCCCCCTGGTTGTGACGTAGCTCCTGCCCGAATACCTTGCGTGTGTCCACCCAGATCGAAGGTTGTGAAGCGCATATTTCCTATGGACAGTTCTTCCGAAGCTAGAACGGTAAAGCGCCCGTGTTGTATAAAATGCATTCTTTAAAGCGATTACGCAGCTGTTTCTCAGCTCATAAAGCAAGTGTCTCCATGTTTTAACATTCTTCAGCAACAGTAAGACGTAGCTTACTGCGATTGTGTGTGTGTTTTGTGGGTAGCGCTGGTGACACTTGCTGTACGGAGTGAAAAATCACTGCACTATCATTGGCGGTGGCCACACTCACTTGGATGAAGCGTTGGGACATGCTGTGCCAGTCTGTCGTCCTTCAGCATGTGTAGCAGTGTTGTTTTACCAGCATTGTCTAGGCCGAGGAAGAGCAATTTACCCGACTTTTTCCATAGCCCTACAAAGGAAACGCGAAACGATCAGTAGGCGGGGATTGCGCTGTGGCGTACGCTTGTCCCCCAGTCTCGGGCACGACACACTTACCTAGGTAACCTAGAACGCCGGTGAACCAGTCCCAGATGAACATTTTGGCAATGTCACACTAGCCCGCTTTTAGCCTGGGTACGACGACGCTCGAACGGATGGGAATCCAAAAATATCTACCACCCTGGCACACGCTCCCCGACGGCCAAACAAACACAAGCCGTTAACGCACTGCTGTGTGCATGCAGCCGCCCAGCGAGAACAACCATGGAAACGGAAGAGACAAGAACAATTGATTACAAACATTAGCGATCGCGATTCATTCCTTCACTTTCGTGATGACGATGATGATGATGATGATGGGGCAGATTTTCGCGGTCACCAACGCGGGCTGCGCATTATACTATTGTTGCCGTTAAAGGCGGCGTTAGAATGTGTGTGCTTTAAGACACCATTGATAAGGTGAATAAATAAAATGACCACACACACGATAGGGTTACTTTGCGTATCCGATGCATGCGTGTATAGAATGCGCGCACGTCCTGCTGGGTTCCTGCTGTCAGTGTGTACGTGATCGTTCCGGGCTCGCAATCGAGCATGATTTCTGCTTTACCGTCGCCACTAATGAACTTTACCCTTTTTCCTTTGTGTTTTGCAACGAACGCAGCCTGCTGCGTTCAATTTTATAACCTCTTGCCCGTCTGTCCGTTTTTTTCACTATTGCTGTCCCGTATTGGTACGCTAATTACCATACCACATACATAACTCAACCATCCCACTGGTAGCATTTTTGGCCCAATTTCCTACCACCACCTCTATTTGAAACGGGGCTGAATTTTATCTGCATCACACATACGTTTATCTATTGCCACCTTGAACGATGAAATGTTTCGATTAAGCACTTGAACTTGAAAGAAGAGGTACTTCATTAAGGGTTTTAAGTTGGTTTTATATACGTGGAACACAGACGGACGGACGGACGTACGATGCTCCCAGGACGACCTCGATCGTATATACCCTCCTCCTTTCCTTCGCAGCCACGACGCGTCATTAACTTTCGAGACAACGGCGTAACGCACATACAAATTTCATAACGGCAAGCCTATGGCGGTGCAAGACGTGCCCAAAACGGCTTAGATGAGGAGGGTCGAGATTTGATGAGCCACAACAGCGTACACTGCAAGTGAACGTGTCGCTACCGACCGAAAGCTTACTCCTGGCCAACACAGCACCAACATCAATTTCTGCTTCACCGAAAGCATACTCACCAAACACCCCGGGGGAGAAAGTTCACCGACGAAACAGGTTTAGCCTTTGGTCGGGGCAGGAACGTGTTTTCACGAAATCGTGCAAATGCGTGATGAAGATGCGGAAGCAAAATTGATCACACACAGCCCGTGAATTTCACGACACACACGCACCACCTCCTTTTTTGCCACTCGTTCTTCTCCAGCTTTTTCTCTTCTTCTTCTGCTGTTTGACGTATCAAAACCGTTCGCGTCACCGGCCGAGGTGTATACACACACTGCTGTCAAGCGGGCTGGGCCGGGTTGTGTCACTTTGAAAAGGGTGTAGAAATTATTATTTTTTAATTTCACCAAAAAACACTTTTGCGGCCAAAAATTAGTTTCGAAATATTTTTTACGTTTCATAAGGTGAGTGATATTATTTTGAAATATTAATTTGAATTTTTCAAGTTTCTAGGCAGTTGTCTTTTGCTGTTTTCGATGACCACCAAGAGCGCCTTTTTCACAAAATATCTTTTAATTTGCTCAAATTTATTTTTCTTTCCCGTAAAAAAAGCCAAAAATTGTGCAAATCTGTTGCTCATTCCTTTGCATTCCTCCTTCATTCTGCTCCCATACACTATGCATATAACACCCTTGACCAATACGGTGTGCGCCGTTTTGACGTTTCGCTGCCAGTGGCGAATTTCGCTCGATGGAAATGCACCCTAATCACTCACGCATTTTTCCTCTGTCGTCCGTTTTTTTGCTGTGTGTAGTCGACGTCGGTTCGGAAGTACGCCATCGCGTCGCCCCATTGGAAAAAGTGTCAGGGTTTCGCGAACTGTGCACGGTTTGCGTGAAAGAATCGTGTGCGTGATTCTGCTGCACCGAGTGTAAGGATACGGGGGGGTTTTGTTAAGATTGTACCTATTAAATTAAGTTGCTGGCGGAGGACGAAAAGTTGCAGAGACGTGAGCAAGAAAAAAAAACGGAACGGCGTAGCTCCTCCCGAACCCCGTGTGCGTGGGTATGCGTATGTGTATGTGTGTGGAAGTGTGCACGGAATGAAAAACGGCCTACTGCGCCTTGATGAGTGATGACGATGATGACGACGGCGGCCGCCGGAAATGTGAAGAAAAGTTCGTAATACGCTAATTCTGTGGTCCACCGTGACCGTAGAGGTGAAGAAAAAGGATGTTCAATCGATCGTAGGGCTGTAACCCGAAGAGCGTTGGCAAGGAAAAAGTGTGCGTGTGCGAGACACCCTATCGATTACTGGGCCAAAAAGAGGCAGAGGTCTCTCGGTCTATAACTAGTAGCAGCAGCAGCGGTAGCAGCCCCGTTAATTAGATACCGTCATCATGTGCGGGTTTCGATTTTTTCGTGACTGATTCTTCGAACCGCAGCACAGAACCGGTTTGCAGATTTTGGTTCGCAGGTAGAGAAATTGTCGGCCCGGTCGTGAAAGCAAACCAAGCAAGCTCCATTACTGAAAAGTTTTTTTTCCGAATTGAAATTCTGTTTCCGGAAACGGGCAGTAAAGAATGGTGATGATGGTTCGTGAAAATACCATCATAGGTAACAGAGAAACGTGAAGAGAAGGAGTGCGAAAGAGAGAGAGCGAGCGAGCGAGCGCACACAAGAAGACGTGTGTGAGCACAAGAATGAGTCAAGGAAGAAGGGCAAAACCTCGCGCACTAGTGTGCGTGACAGTTCTCGTGCGCCATCTTTTTTTCTCGCTCTTTTTCTCTCCTTAACTTTGGCGAGCTGCTGCTGCTTCTTGTCGAAGCTGTTCCATCGCCACTCGTCATCGTCGTGTATGAAACTACTCCATTAGATCACCAATACAAATCGAAGTAGCAGCAAATTGGGGACCACACAACTGCAACTCGAAGCAGGGATATCAAACTAGAGGAATAGGCCTTTTTGAGAGGTTAGAATCAGTGATTTTTTTCGTCAATTTTTTCCTCGCTGCTCTGCATTGTATAATATTTCCCCTTGTACGGGGAACCGTTCGGTGTTTGCAACGGTATGCGTTACTGTCACAGGACAGCACGGCAGCGTAGTGTGTGTGCAAGCGGTGGGCTAATCGAAGATCTTACGAAACCTGAGGAGAGAAAAAAAAGAAATTCAGAAATACGCTGTTGTGGCCGCGTATGGGTGTGTGTGTGTCCGTGCCTCCGTGCATGCGCGCGCGTGTGTGTGCGTGCGTGTGTGCATGAATGTGAGTGGGAGAGCATAAAGTAGAGGTGAGCGCAGTAGCGCATATACAGAAATGCGAGAGTGTATGTGTGTGTGTATGTTGGTAAGAGATGAAGCAAAGAAATGACGACGGCAAGGAAGGATTTGTGCCGCGAGCGACGAGATCGACACACAAGCAAGCTCTCGATCATCGATTGTCCGATACAAATTCTAACCTCAAACTGGATGGCCACGAATGAACGATAAACTCGGGACCGGATAAAGATGTTTTACCTGTTAGGGGAGGTTGTGTGCTTTTTTCGTCGTATTTGTTGTTTTGCACCATAATTGGATATTAGCGGCTCGGAACAAACGCACGGGAGAAACCTTAAACGACCATCATTCCGAACGGTGTGGATTTGTGTGGAGCGCACGCTGAACAAGGTGAGCAAAAGTCATGATAACTTACAAACATTGTTGCCCAATAATATAAGTGTAGTAAGAAATGCACAAGACATTAGATGAAGCTCTCGCTCGTTTGATAAAACGCCTGTCGGGAAGGGATTCCTCTTTGGCGAATGGTGGATATAAATTTTTCCTTTTTACAGCAGAGAAAGCGCTTTGCGCCGGCTCAGTGCTGCGCATCGTCGCTGCCACCGCTTTGGCTTGGCGGCGGAGTTGTGCCGTCCGAAACGTGACGTTATGGGTCGTTAATTTTACTGTGTTTTTATCCCATTTCGCTGTCGTATCACAAATAGGGAGAAAAAATGGACGACGTCTTAAGTCTCCAGTTTTCGCCATAGAAGCTCCGGAGTATGACCCTCGCTAAGTATACGGGTAGGGGCCTACCTTTCGTGTTTGGTTGAACACATCGATGTAGGCTGTGAATGAAATTTCCCATGGAAACAAGGTGGATAGAGAAAGATAAGCTCTGAAAGGCTTACTTGGATGTAAAATAAAAAGCCCAAAACAATAGAGGGAATTGTACAGTCGGATCATCCTCCTTATTGCCAGCAGTGAATCCAGTTGTGGTGTCATATAAAGTAAAACCTCGCAATTCGACCCTGCTTGATGTTCATAATTGGACCGTAACTTCAGCAGTGTTTCGGCTGTTTTTAACCCACAAAACGTAGCATTTATTATGAGCTACTTCAAAAGCGAGGATTTCCTATAAAATCATCTTCCAAATTTTGGCAAAACAGTTCTGCGTGCCCTCGGTTATTTTTTGCTCCCTTCCATTTTCCCAGATATCACCAGAATTGGTTGGTAAACGATGGGAGGGAAAACATCAAGCGGCTGTAGTAAATACACTTGTTGGTTGTTATTGTGTGCTTCCATTGTCTCGAGAACATCGACAGAACTCCCCTCGCAAGTTCCGCCGGTAACATCGAAAACACACGTGCCCCTTGTGGTGTCCCCCATCATCATCTCCCCATTCGATGGCGCAGATTCGTGCAGATGTTTAAGTAAATTGATTGAAAAACACCACACCCTCTGGAGGTTAGCAGCAGCACCAGCAGGAGCACCAGACAAGATAACTCAATATATTGTGGCGGCGATCGTCAAGGCTCGCGCGCGCGCGCGCATACACAGTTCGTTCCGCTTCTGTGTGACGCACGCAAATTGAAGATCGTCGTTGCGCCGCGCTATTGAGATTGAGAGCCGTAGTATACCACGTCTGATTGGTTTGGTCGTTGGCTGTTATTGGTACTAAACTTCGTGGTGAATTTTATTGTGTTTTTATCATTTCCAATGTCTTGCTTCACCGATAATTGATTGGAAGCAACACATTCGATTGAGGAGCGTAGCCTCACCAGCTAACATCTTCTAGCTCTAGACCCTAGACCCAACCAGATGTGTGTGTGATCTGAATTGGTTGGTGGTGGTTATAAAAAAGAGAAACAATTTGTTTGTCTTACTATTATTTTTGCATGATGGCTTAATTTTGTTCTGCGTTGTTTCTGGTGGTGCTTGCGAGGCGTCGTACAAACTCTGCTACAGACACACACACACACATATATACTCGCACACGGTGTTCACGATGGGGCTGAAGAGCTGTCAACAAAGCACTCACATCGGTCGTGACAGGGAAAAAGTGGAATATGCGCCACCACCACCACTAGCACACGCGGCACCCCCTAAACGGCGCGTTCGTGATTGCGTTGGGGGGAGGATGCCGTGAGTGGCGCTGTGTGTACGCGACGGATGAGTGCCTTTCTCTTCTTCGGTGGCGCTCAATTCGCTCCGCCATTTTGATTTTTATTTACATATTATTTTTTAGTGAAAAGTGTGGTGACTGCTGCTGCTGCCGCTGCTGGTAGTTTCGCATATATAGCGGTGAAGGTACCACCCGTCGCTTTTGTGGCTGTCGAGCGAAAGTCTGAAGCAGATTAGGGGCCGAAAAATAGAGAAATGCCAAGGATAATATTTGCCCTGTGGACGTTCTTCTGCGAAGGAAAAATGTGGCCATCCATCCCTTAGATACCCCCCGTTCGCGAAGGGGTGTGTGATGTGTGTTCCGTGCAAGTGCCGTGATAACTTCCCTACCCCGATGGTGTATTGTTGGTATTTTTGTCGTAGGTGTGTGTACTTCACACATACTCGCACCAACACCACCACCTACCTGATGTGTGTTCGTTTTGACTCGATAATAGGATTTGCCTGCTTTCTTGCCTGCTGCTGCACAAAAACCGGTCGTGTGACAACTTTTGTGCATATGATGATGGTGATTGCTGTTTTTTTTTCTTGGTGGCTCTGTTTGAGTCTGTCGGGGATTAGTTTTGCCGCTGCTACACACACCGTTCGATACAAGTGCACAGAAGAGTAGTGAAATTGTGCGTGGTCCACCCAACCAACCAACACCCGCAATCGAAATGCAGAGGAGAGTTCCTTTCGAGAAGGCCGTCCCGTGTGTGCCATTTCGCGATTTTGCATTGCCATAGTGAGGTGTAGGTAGAGCCGACGATTATGCAGATGGTGTGTGATGTGTGTGGTATATGCACCTGGGTACTTCAGTTATCACAGGCAGAGCAGAGCACAACAAAACGACCTACCACGGTCCACACAACCTAATCGAAGGAGGTGTGCGTTTCCATCGTATTCTCACCTAACAAGATTATCTCTGCAGTGGTGTGTTGTGTAGTTATAGTACAGGATGTTTCATATCACACGCGACGGGAGCAGCTAGCAGTGTGTAATTGTCGTGTGACTAGGCTATGAGTAATACGGTTGTTACGTGCATTTCAAGGCGGCTATTTAGAGGCGAGTGGGTACACCGTCATCCAAAATCGACTAAAAAGTGTAAGAAAATAATGACCGAATTAAAGAAAAAAAATGGAAGAAGTTTTCATTTGAGTACATAGTGGAAATGTGCAATTGTGTGCGTGTGCGTGAGCAATCCGGACGGGTTAGTGTGCTACTACTACTCCATTGGTACGCTTGACCGCTTCGCCCTAACGACGATTGCCTCTTGATGTCGCCGTCTTTGGTCACCCTTGCAAATGGCAGCACACTCTTAAGAAAGGACGAGCAGGTCGTCCAAAGGTCCTGCTTAGATTGGAGGTCCTAGTGTGATTCATTGCGGTATCGTTTATTGAGCGACCGATTCTCAAACTCATCATAGCAACCTTAAAAAAAAACGAAAGTAAGCCGAACAACAATCATTTTCCTTGGTGGTTTAACTGTATTTTAACTATTATTAATCGTATTTTGCAAAACATTGTGCGGGGAATTACGAGAGACTTCTTGTTAATGTGTGGTGGTTCTCCAAAAGGTTTCTACGGCGGCGGCGGTGATCTTATGGATTTATTTATTCACAACTGTCAGTGAGAGGTGTTATCTGTCAAATGTTTGTGTTGTTTTTTTTTGTGGCTCCTTCTCACTAATACGCAAACGCAACACGGCCCACCTTTCATCGTTCTTCACACACCACATACACACACATACAAACACACGACGCACCAGTGAATCAATAGAAGCACTCACAAACGGTGGTGTGCAGATGGTTGTAGGGAATCGAGTGGCACACTGTCGTGAGTTCCCCTGTGTACTGTCAAGAGTACGTCAGATGAATAATAGAAGGAGGTGAAATGAACTTGCCTAGTGTGCGTGTGTGTACTATCTCCACCTTCTGCTTCTTCTTCTTCTGCACTGGTAGCGCCTTATAAAACAATATGCAATTTTATCAACTTTCTACAGTAAATTCCAACTGCAATTGTTTTGCAATAGGATTTTTGTGTGCAGCGGGCCACCCGCCCGCCACATGTTGTTGGTGTGGATCCATCATGTTGGATTCACACAAACACCGTTCAAGGTCTTTTCCTACACGGACAGAGCGTTCATTCGATTGACTTTGACAACAGAGTTGTAGGTTTGTAGTGTGTGGTAAAGGAAGATTTGGCTATTGCTTCCGCTCCTTCCGTGTGAAGGGTGCTCCACTACTTACTATTCATTCATTCTCTCGATGTAATTTTGTCTGGTTCTACTCCTTGGTGTAGAGATGGTGTATACACCACATGGCGCTACATATGGGTTACATGATTTATAAAAAAGGCACTTAAAACATTATTTTTATTATTTTTTTCTTAATTTAGTTTTTCACATTTTATTGCCCTCTTTATTGCCAACCCGGCCTGCGCTGATAATGTTGCTATCTCTGTAGAAAATCTTGCAGATTTGCATTACATAACTAAAACCACCAACCACCCCCCCCCCCCCCCCCCAGAGCAACAGCCGGTCCCTTCCGCTTAAGAGCAGACGCGTTTCCTCTACTCGCTAGTAGAACTGAAACTGTGTGAGCCACACACAAGCGCACAGAAAGTACGAAATATTCTTTTTTTATCACGTCTTCTTGCTCTACTGTCTCAAGATAGCGTCGTGTGTAATATGCGTCCCACGGACGTCGTTTTGTAGTCGCGGCGGCGGTCGTCACAGTCAGGTGTGTTTGATTAGCGATCACCAACACATGATAATAATGATGATGATGGTATACCACCCAACTTCACAGCATTGCAACAGTGTTTTTATCACACCTTTTTCCTACTGGCTCTCCTCTGCCTGTTACCTCCACTCATTCCAGGTCATCATCGTCGTCTAGGGTGATGTTACATTTTAACTAGTCGTGATTGAAAAGATTAGATATGTTCATTACCTATCGATGTCCACTATAGTTCTGTGTGTCACGTTTCTCTGGAAAGAAGAGATATATGTTACACATTGGGTGACGAACGAATCCCATCCCAAAATCGTTCTCCCGTACCGAGCACTGACCATCAAACTTCCTGATATTAATAAGTCAGGTAATCCATTAGATGGTCTTAATGAACTTTCAAGTCGATCTTGAACCTTAACTCGTACCTTAACTTCCCAGTTATGGATAAAATTAGGTCAAGGAAGCTAGTATTGGCAGTCCTCAAGACATTATGGATTTGTAGAGATGGTCCCTGGAAGTTAACAAATTTTGTCTCTTGACAGACTTTTTTATAGTCTGATCATATGAGTGAAATGCCTTCCTCATCCCTACTCTATATGCTAATCAATTAAAAGTGCGTTAGACGTTTCACTGAAACAGATTGCCAGCTTCATTACAAACTACAAATGATTAGCCAGCTTGATTCACATTGCTTGTTACAGTAATATAGGTCAGTTCAAAATATTCAGACTTGCCAGCACACCACATCTCAGTATACAAATAGCGATTGCCTTGAATCTTGCCATCTGCTGCAGTATAGCACGGGCCAACAAAATTATCTTCTAATTATTGTCGCCTGCGTTGTTCCTTGCTTACATTGTCACGTTGGTGTGTCTGAAGAATATCACGTCAGCCTATGTATAAAAATCATGTCACACAGAGGTGTAACTGCTTGCGAAAACCCTTACCCCAAATGCTGGGGAGCAATTGTTGATTACAGGGTTTTCGCGATGCATCAACAATGTGTGTGCCGTTCGTGTGTACTCTGTTCAAGACAGAACTAGACACACGACTAGACAGAACTATTTTAAAACTTTAGTGTCTGGCCATTGATACCCACCAGTGTTTTAAGATTGTGGACTCTGCTAACATTCCTAGATCATCTCAAAGACCCTGCCCTAGGATTGTGCTGCTACACGTTTGCTGTATTCCTAATGCACCTCTGTGTGCATCTGTGTCTGTATGCGCTTAAACAATGCTCCAAGTTGCTGCAAGCTCGGTTTGCATGCATCATCGGCACTGTTGAATGTGGAGAGCGCAGCAAAGCAAGAAAAAACGACAACAACACCCTGCTTAACAAAATGCACGTGTGGATGCAAATTAATTATTTACCAGTTCATTCGGCCTTTGTCACACCGCAGTCATTTACTGGTTTACCTCATCCATCGCTAGGATTTGCCACCGTTTAGCATTGTTGCTGCAAGCGTGTGGAATAGAACCATGCATTCAGCGACGAGAGATGCACAAACAAAACGAGTTCACACATCTCTTGACAAATGGCAATGTCGGCGCTGGTTGGCTGTGGGGGGAAGGTAACTAGCAGAGCAGGCAAATCCTTGTCCTTGAATTTAATTACCACAACTGTCTATGAATGCCAGACTACAGGGGTGAGGTTCATCTGAACGAACAACTTTTTGTGGAAAAACTAGCGTCGTAAAGTTTTTCTCCATTGTAACACGTTCCCATAATTGCTTATTATCGCCATATGTACAGGTTGCTGCACAGGGAAGGCGAATCAGTTTTGTTAAACTGTAGAGCAAATGTTGTCTGTTCCTCGTGCTTAAGCAACCATTGCAAATGATGCGAATTGGAAGGTGTAGGTCGTGTGCAGTATTGGCCTCTGCTGTTGTCCGGAGGTGTTGACCGAGGTTAAGTTTGCCTACTAGAGGAGAGGAGGCGTTCGTCGTCCATATCCCACGAATGTTGGTTCTGGGAGTTATATTTTGCCTCTTGGAAGAGCAAAGGTGCGACCAAGCATACTGTTGTCACGCCTACAGCAGGACCCCAACAGGGCTCATATTGTACTGTTACGGAAGTGAAAAGTAGCGTCTGGTGTACAACGCAGTTTACATGTCCTTGGCTCTTGGTGGGTGTCTAGATTATAGACTAAAAATGAATGTTTTTGATAGACTTTTAACAAACAAAGTTCAATTAAATAAAAAAAACCTAAATGGATTAAACTCACAGTTCAATTACTCTTGCTAATGTTTTCAAGATGTTGCTGCCGGAGACGTGCTTTGCCCTTTTTCGAAGGGAACACGACCAGCTAAACAAACAAAGAAAATGAAAACAAATAAATTTAAGACCAGCCAGCAGCAGCAGTAAACGACCATTTTATACACATCCTTCCCCCGAGGAAGGAGCCGAACCCAACCAACCAAGAAAGCATTATAAAATGCACAAGAAGTACGTACTCTACCCGCTCAACCGGGTCGGACCGTACCCCGGGACCAAGGAAAGTTTCTCGAACGTGTCCGTTAAAAGCAAGACGCTATTGGTGGTGTGGTGGTGGTTATCGTGCAATTGACTTTTGTGCTTTTTGCTTCTGGCGCACGACGAAAATAAGTCAACACTTGAACTTTTCCTGGATATATATGTACTGGTCGCCCGGAAGATGGATGGCAATTATTGGGAACGGTCTCTTCTGGTACTGGGTTAGCCGTTTATCCCGGGCTTGTTGTTTTAGGAGTTGGCGATAGGGATCGAACTGCCACTACTCTTTTAAATATAAATTAAAAACGACTTGCTAGAGTTGCTCTTGCTTCCCGTAGTTCGATCGTAATTGCAAGGGTAGCATAATACATTCAATCGATTTAATTTGTTCTGTTTGTGGGATTGTTAAATTATGGGATAAAAATTCACTCTCATCATCAGCAAACGCTTTGTGGGAAATGGGGATGCTGGGAAGCTCGATAAGCAGCTCGATCAATCAAATGGATGGAGGCTTTGGGAATGCAATCCCGAAGCATTCTCACTCCCCACAATCATCTGCATCTGGTTTAATTGTATGTTATTGCCACACCAATGGTTCTCGAGTGGGGTCTAACTCTGGGCTCGCTGGAGTAATAATCCCATTACCGGTGCAAGTCAGGCAACAGGTCCAAGATCGATCACTCTTGCCTTTGGTGCTGGTGATTTGCTATTCATAATGTGGATGGCAGTTAAAAGAATAATAAGTACAGATTTAATTTTGATTCCTTGATAACTCATTTAGTTTGATCTTCAAAATAATCACAAGCATGGAAAAGCCGTGACGAAAATGTCTAATAATCTCAACTCTTTTCTGTGGCTCTTAATCAAACGACATTTTAGTAAAAGTTGGAGTAGAAAAACCAACAATTTTTTGTCTGTTTGGTCGTAGGTTTGTTACCATAAACTGTTCAGGCATCAAAAAAACTTTTTGTAAAGCGCTATAGTCATGTAATTCAAATTTGCTCTTCATTTATTTTTGCTTGCTTGAATGAGGTTTTGCTCCAAACGTGTTTAGGAGCGAGCAATACAGGGTTTCAATTCAGGCTAGAATTTTTTCAATCACTTTGTAGTATTTTCCAAATAGATAGTGGAATATCGCAACCATATAATGGAATGTTGCAATCAGTGTAACGCAGCTGTGTGGAACTTTGCAATCAGTCATGGAGTTTTGTTGGAGTGATTGGTCCAACCCTAACACTAAATAGAGACATCCGATCGTTTATTTACACCAGGATGCGAAATTCTATCATACGATTGCGCTATTCACATTGAAACCTGCTCCTAAGACGTTAAAACCCTGTATTCTTTATCCCCTGCCGCCATGTTCACTGGGGCGTTCATACTCTACTACAATCAGTAACGGTTGGTTTGGGCTTAAATCTCGACGGGATGGTGCCTCTCATGCCTGACGACGACCAACGTATGCATTAGCAAAGTAGATTAATTTTGGATGGCAATGAAAAATAATCTTTTTGCAGAGGTAACGGAATGCATTCAATTTTGCTAAAGTGGTGTTCCTCCGTCTTAGGCTAAGAATGACTCAGAATGAGCAGGGGGTTTAGAACCTTCTAGCGACTAAACGCTTGCGGTCGGAAAAATATTTTCCAAGAGTTGCTTTATTTGCGACATTGTCTCATGTAGAGACAGCAACGAGTGACTCGAGATCTCCGTCATTTTCATGATAGTATGAAAATTTTTTTGTCCATAAATGATTCTTTCTTTATTATTTTAGAAGCGGTTTTCGTTTTCCCTTTTTGTCGCCGCCCAGTCCTATGCCCTCCGCTTACAAGCTTCGAGCGTGTTTAATTATATTTTTGTAACGTGCATGTTAATTTATATTTAGAAGCATACGTTCGTTAGTGTTCGTGCACGCGATCTGATGATTTATTCCTATGATCTGGTGCTCTCGTACGCGGTTTCCGCGGTGTCAGCGAAAGATCCCCCCGTAAAAGTCGGTTGCTTCTGTGTACGCGTGTTGTGGTGAGGTGCTACGATAAAACATACTGGTATTTAAATTTTTTTTTGTTGTAGCGTTGTCTCGATGATGATCGGCACCACTAATACTGGTCGGGCAAAAACAGGGTGTACTTTTGTGGATGATTTAAGCGGGACGGTCTTGCTTAATCTACTTCTGGCGGAGTAGGCCAGGGTCAACTGTCGTGTATATCGACGAAGATCGCGATCTACTACTACTGGTGCAGTGTTCGATGCATCTGGTTGGTGGTTGATGAGAGCATGGCTGTCACTTTGCCTCCGCATAGGCCTGAGGTCGTCACATGCATAATGTTGGCAGCAGGGGAGGTCGCCCTGGTAGAGGGCCGCTTTTTTTTTAAATGCGACTGTGCGTAAGTTCATGGTCGGTCGTGCGGGGGCGATCGTCAATGGACGACACACATTCAACCACACGCGCCGCTCACTCGTGCTCACCAAAGAATGTGCCAGCAGCTTAGGAGAGCACGTAAATTAATTATCGATTTTCCCGGCACCTCTCCTCCCACAATTTCCCTCGCCGCGCCATCACTTGAGAGGGAGCGAGTCAAAGGTGATGTGGGGGCCGAGGTGTGAGAACTTCAAGCAAAAGTGCCTCTTCGTATCGTAAGCACGAGATAATTATGGTGTGTGCAAAGAACAATGAATCTCTAATTTGGAAATAGTTTGGAGTGCGTGCGTGGACGGGGCGGGGCGGCCTGTGGAGGGGCCGCCAAATGCTTTTTTTTACACCCTTCATGCATTTGCAGCACACACTGCATTGGAATCGCACGTTTGTGTTTGCCTGTCGATGATGATGTTGATGGGGTGTGGTGGTGGGTAGGTTGCCCGTTGATTATTTGACGGCAGCAGCACGTTGATTGATGTAAATGCAAATTTAGTGTACTATTCTCCACTTGCCAGCCAGCCGAGTCAGCCAAGTCAGCTAACGCTCCCAATAATCGATCCGAGGATAGAGAGAGAGAGAGAGACCCCTTCGTTCGTTTGCGGAAGAACCCAGACCGGGAGCCCGGGAGCAGAGATCGTTTCCCGTAACTGGCAAATTCCAATGCTATAGAAAACGGTCCGTGGGTTAACGGCGGGAGGGGAAACACGGGTGTATGGGAACACGAGCATAGAACAACGCGTGTGTTATTTTGTGTTGGATTTATTTTTAGCCCGCAAAAGTGGTTGTGTTTTGTCAATAGTTTAGCCCTAGTGTTCGTTCCATAGCATATTGTTATTCGGAGCTCTGCATATTTCTTGTTTTTTTAGCAGTAAACTTTTTTTTTCGTTAATATTAAATTTTATTTTTTCAAAAATGTTTAGAGATGGTGGTTTTACTAAAAAAAATCCATTGATCCTTATTTAAAAAATATTATGAAAATCAACTAAATTTCTTTGAAAATGATATCTAGGTCTACTGGCACTACTGGTTACCTATCCGACTAATAAGTATACACGTAGCTGGATTCGATCGGTCCGGGGCGGTCCGGTGGCTGAGGCGATAACGGAGCCGGTCTTCACACGGCAGGATCGACCGGGGTTCAAATCCCATCCAGACCGCCTCCCCATACGCAGGGCTACTTTGCTACGGGTATAATCAAGTCATTGAAAGCCAAAAAATGGCAGGCCGAGACCTCTCGATGTTCTAGTGCCAAGGAAAAAGGAGGATTCGATGCAGGGTTCTGTCGTTTGAAGACCGCCTAAATCAGGAAATTCCAAAATCAGCAAAAAAATATATAAAATGCTATTTAATAATTTAATCTTATTTTTACATCATATGACATGGTTTCCATATATTTAACGCGAGTTTTCCATGTAACTTACAAAAAAATAAGTGTGAAAATTAAAGGGTTGCGATCCATAGAATATAATTGAGCTCTTGCTAGCCTAAATTCCCAGCCTCGGCATTTACGAGTACATAATCATCAATTTCTCCTTTAAGTAACCAATTTCTATTTCAAAATTCTTGAAGAATATTTCTTATTACAAATTTGTAGGATTTTAATGAGATTACTTTCAGCTATTTCTATTTATTGATTAGCCATATGATCAAGGATGCTGCCAGCTTAATTATTTTAACCAAAAGTAACACAAATTTCGCTTAAGCACTGTCCTACGAATTGGACAACGCTTATACTAGGCCGCTGCCCTATTAGATAGTCTCATTTGAAATGCAGCGTAAAGGGGCGCCACAGTGTGTGGCCATTGAATGATGCCGACGAGAGGGTGCAATCGTAAAATCAGCTGGTTCACAAAATATGTCCAATGTGTGGTGCTAGTACTCTCGATTTCCCCGTCCGTTTCTATCTTCGGGAAGAAGAGCCAAAGCAACAACAAAACTTCGTATACGTGTATAGCAGCCGTACGAGAACATCGGCTAAAACAAGGAAACAACATCATAATAGTACGGACGGAGAGAGGAGCGAACCATAATCGCGCGTACCAAGGAAAAGAGAAATTAAACGAGAAAGATCCGTCTTCGGGAGGAGGTGGAAAATATGCTGCTGCCGATTCTGCTGTGTGATGGGGTGGTATTTCCCGACAGCAAAGATGCTGTTGCAGCCTCTGTCGTCGTTTCCCAACCGTGCTTTGGGGGGATTTGTGCGTTGTTGCATGCTCTCTGCTGCTCTGCGGTGCATGCATTAGGAGGCTCCGATGACATTTTACCACGCACCTAGGGAACTCTTTCTTCGGGAGAGTGTGTCGCCGGGATGATCTCCCCCGACACATGGTTTTGCCGTTTTGGGGTTGCACTTGCGCAGATATTCCCCAAACCAGGGACGTCTCTTGCTTCGCGGCTCCCAATAGCTTGGCAGAGACGCTGCATTTGTTGCGGGGAAAGACAGCAGGAATGACAGAATTGCACCTGAACCCGTCCCCGGCCGTGCAGAGCAGTCAGTCAGTGGAACAAAATCCAACCGAAGGAAAAAAAGCTGATATGGATGGGTTGGGTGGTGGTGTAGCAAATCTCCTCTTATGTAAGGGAGCGATGATGATGATGATGATGATGAGCAGGCGACAAGTTGCGAAATGACAACAATGCAAAATATGTGTGATCTTCCAGCCTGTGTTCTGATTGTGTGCTCTTCTCAAGCAGCTATTTGTAACCAATTATAACGGGGGGAAAACTTTGTTCAAGGGCCACCTACCCTAAGGTTCTCTTACGCCCTATTGACACCTTCTTCTGCATTGTGACACACTGCGCTATCTTGACAATTTTTTTGTCCTAGTCGCTCTCTTCTTCTTCTTCTTCTTCGGCTTGCTCATCATGATTTGGGGCCATAGTTTTGCTTCTTCTTGCTTCTTGCTATCCTCCCGGACGGCTTAACGTATGTGTCGTGGGGTGGTGGCACCTCCAACTCTAGTCTAGTCTCTGATGTTTGTGTGTGTGTGTATGTTTGTCTGGATCGGTAGCAACAAGAGAGAGAGCATTTGCAACACTGATAAGGCTGCAAAAAATCAATAACAAACAAATAGACGAATATAACAGTCCACCACCCTCCTCGCGTCGATTCCGTATGTGTGTGTGTGTGTATATGTTACCCTTCAAATACGTTAACCACCCCACCAGACACCACCCCCACCCGTCTCACCCCCCATCATCACGTCGTCCGATAAGGGATGGCCTCGCTAGTGATGGAACCTTAGTAGCCTTCCCCTTATCGTGTTCCTGTGTGCCGGCCGATGTGAAATCATCATGTGCACCGCGGGGCCGGGCAATGTAGACACCACCTAAATCATAGGTGCTGTGCTATACATATATGTATATCTGTAATATTGTATGCTTTATCAGCACCCGCGACGTGCGAAACACACTTATCATACCGCGAAGGAACGGTAAATAGCTGGGTTTAATGAAAAATTCCTTCAAGTGGCGCTATATTTCCCTACCCACCACCGCTCCGGGCTTACTACAACTAAAAAGCGGGCCGGTACAAATGCAGAAAAAATTGCAATCGTTACAGTCGTAAAGCGAGGGTCAATGGAATGCGCAGGTTTTATTGTACTGCTGGATGGGCATTTGTTTATATTAAGCTACCGTTAAAATACCGTCTTTAAGAGCTTTGGAGCTTCGTACTTTATAATACTAATGTTGAAAATGTTTTCTCTTTTCGTTTTAGATTTTTTGCTCAGTGGAGGCTCTTCTCTTCTTGGCTTTGGACCGCTTTTCTAAAGTCACAACAGCCAGACCTACCTTTGATACGAGGGAACGGGAGGGGTCAGGATGGGATTTGATCCCTCGCCGTTCCTGTCGTGTGAAAGTCAAACCTACCTTGTCACTCTTCGAATCTCCTATGTGTGTGTGGAGGTTATTGAGCGTTTAAAAGCTAAAGAACATGACGATTGCAATTAAGAGAAACGCTTCAGGGTAGAACTAGATCGAGAATCGATCGAACATTCCTCTGCGTTAAAATCTGAATATTTTTTTAACAGTTATTTAGTATGAACGAACCGTTAAGCAAGCCACCTCTCGGTTCTGATCGATTTCCCCTCCCCCGTATGCACAACTTGATGAATGTTTTCCTTTCCACAGCAACGTGTGTGCAGCCTAGTGGAAAAAAGCACAGAAAATGCATAAGACAACCGTTGGCGGTTTGTGAAGTTAAAACAAAGTAAGCTAAACAAAGTTTAAAGCCTCTCTACTTAGGGTACATGAAGCGTAAACTCAAAAATCCGTAAACTTCACGTCAAAACCGATTTCGGTTTATCTACACTCGTGTGGTTTGGAGAGTATATTTCATGATATATAAAATCCAAAAATCATAGCAAGTGGAGGCGGAAACATTTTTAGATTTCAGCTCGAAAAGCAGGAACCTTTTTGACGTAAAGATCATCCTCCTTTTTACCTAATAATGTTTGACATCTCGCCTCATGTACCCTGGTCTGGCCTTTAAGAAATAACACAAGTGTCCAGTTAGTGTGTGTAGGATAGTTTTGTGGAGCTGCGACAACCCCCCCGCACAGTTGTAGTAGTTGCAGTAAGAAAGTAAAAGCATCTTCTTCTTTTTTTTCTCTAAAAGTGATCAAAGAGTAGTGTGTGTACACCCAGCAAAGCCGGACGGAACGAGGAGAAAGTGTTGCATCTTAAAAAAACAACGAGAGAGAAAGAGCAAAAATAGTATCAAAAAGAATAGAATGATGATGCTTTAAGCTCCGGGTGTTATCGTTATGGTGGTTGGTTGATATTACTATTGAAGCATGCTAGTTTAAGAAGGTTATTGAAAGGAAAGATCCTCCGATAAGCGAGAAGTAACGCGCCGAGTAATCACGCGGAGGTGAAGTGAAATTCGCGGATGTGTAAACGGTGTTCCCCAACTGAAGTTGAATAATTCGTCAACGAGATCAATACATCTGCGGGCGTGCTGCGTGAAAGAAGCGCCGCAACCAGAAGGAAGGAAGCGGAACACGACGTCTTGGGAGAATCATCGTCGTCGTCGTCACTCACCGTCGTATCAACCGAAAGCGGGGAAGCACTGTAATCGATTAAAGAGAGCGCTCTGTGGTGCATGTGTGTGTGTGTGCGTACGTTGTACCATTCTATGCTTCCTTCGCAGCAGTAAGTGCTCTTGAATCGTTCGCGTGCTGCTGCTCTAGTTGTGTATCCAGAGTATGTGAGTGTACGATATCAATTCGCCAAAGACGACGCATCCCCTTTATCCTGCCGGTGGACGGCGTGACGATCTCACACACAGAGTGGAGTGCAAGGTTGCTGCGAGCTACACTTGATCGAGCCTGAACGGCGGGTGCATTACATCCCTCCAAGCAGCAGCAAGGCTTCTTACCTTACTACGTGTACTACGGAAGCCGATCGCGCGCCGTGGTCCAACAAGAAGGATCAAGTTGAGTGTGTGCGTGTGTTCAGTGAAGAGATCGATCCTTGAAAAAGCTCTCGATCGCCGTTTTGTCGGGATCCAAGAAATTGGAATATCCGGCAAACGACAGTGTAAAAATTATTGCTGCTGCAACGGTTAAAACAAAGGGCACAAAACTGCAACCTGCCGACCAAGCCATGTCGTCCGGGACGTTCGTTGATCGAATCGATCCGTTCGCCAAACGTTCGCTCAAGAAGAAAAGCAAAAAATCTCAGGGCTCATCACGGTACAGGAATTCACAGGATGTGGAGCTGCAACAGTTACCCCCACTCAAAGGTATGATCTACGGCAGCCTGCCGATGCGATGCTGCGACAATGATGCTAATAAACTGGTCGATGTCGTCGTCGTCCCTCTCGCCTTACTCTCGTTTCACAGTTGACTGTTCCAGCTTAGAGCAGGAGGAGCTGTTCATACGCAAGCTGCGACAATGCTGCGTTTCGTTCGACTTTATGGATCCGCTGTCGGATCTGAAGGGGAAGGAAATCAAGCGGGCAGCCCTAAACGATCTTTCAGCCTACATCACACACGGCCGTGGCGTGTTGACGGAAAATGTCTATCCGGAGATTATCAAAATGGTAAGCGGAGCTGAGCTGTGCTGGCTGGTGGAGAAAACCATGCAGCAGCACGAACGGCATTGGTCAACAACACTACTAAACACACACATTCCTTTCTCTTGCAGATATCGGTGAACTTGTTTCGAACCCTGCCGCCCAGCGAAAATCCTGACTTCGATCCGGAAGAGGACGATCCTACCCTAGAAGCTTCCTGGCCCCATCTACAGCTGGTGTATGAAGTGTTTCTTCGGTTTCTCGAATCGGCCGACTTCCAAGCGACGTTCGGAAAGAAAGTAATCGATCAGAAATTTGTACTGCAGGTTAGTAGCAAGATGGAGGTGTTCCCACCCGAGCAAAATTTAATTGACGCATTTTTTGTTTTCTCTCTGTTCTATAGCTGCTGGAGCTGTTCGATTCCGAAGATCCGAGGGAGCGTGATTTTCTAAAGACCGTGCTGCATCGCATCTATGGCAAATTTCTAGGATTACGTGCGTTTATTCGTAAGCAAATTAATAATATATTCCTACGTTTTATATATGAAACGGAACATTTCAATGGCGTCGGCGAGCTGCTGGAAATTTTGGGAAGGTAAGTTCAGTTGTTGTGCAGCGCGATCCCTTCCTGCAGGCGGCAGCAGAAGACTCATCTAGTCCATCTGACAGTGCTTTTCCCCACACAAGCAGACGAACATATGAGTGTGGTGTCAATATGCAGGCAGGCAGGGTCTTTTACGAAGAGAGCAATGCACACGTTCGTTCAAGTAACGAGCAGGTTCATTTTCTCTATTCACACACATAACTCACTCTCCGTGAGCTCAGAGGTTCATTCATTGTACAGGGGGAGATAGTCGCGCTCAACAAGCACGAACTTGTGTTTATGCGCATGTGTAGTGATGAGGGAAAAATTGATTCATAAAATAAATACATGCGAAAAGTACGCGCGTCAGTTGGAGTTCGATAGGAATGTAGATGGAAAAAAGAAGAAAAGAGAACACGAACAAATAGCGGACAACATCAGCATCCCGTTTGTGACACAGTTTGGTTCTAGTATCTTTCGCACAATTAATACAATCCCATCTGCTTTGAATCGCGTATGGATTGTTTGTTTATTTGCTAAGGGGTTTTGTATCAATTAATCGCTTTCTTTCTAACCGCCGCCTGCAAAGAATCGCCCAGCTTCACCCATCCTGCTTCAAATAAATGTGTGACAAATGTGTGGATTTACACTAAAACCCCAATCTTCTCTTCCATTTCTCCCTAAAGCATAATCAATGGGTTCGCTCTGCCGTTGAAGGCGGAACACAAACAGTTTTTGGTGAAGGTTCTGTTGCCATTACACAAGGTGAAAGTGCTGTCCCTCTACCATGCCCAGCTCGCTTACTGCGTGGTGCAGTTCCTCGAGAAGGATGCCTCGTTGACTGAACCGGTCGTGCGGGGCTTACTAAAATTCTGGCCAAAGACGTGCTCGCAGAAGGAGGTGATGTTTCTTGGCGAAATCGAAGAAATACTGGACGTGATCGAGCCGCCGCAGTTCGTTAAAATACAGGAACCGCTTTTTCGACAGATCGCCAAATGCGTGTCCAGTCCACACTTTCAGGTAGAGGAATCGCACCCCAGGAGGAATCGCACCGAACCAATTGTGCCTTTGCTAATGGACTGTTCCTTTTTTTCTTTTGTCTCAAATCGCTAGGTCGCGGAACGAGCGCTTTACTTCTGGAACAATGAGTACGCAATGTCATTGATCGAGGACAACAATGCCGTTATAATGCCAATTATGTTCCCGGCGCTCTACCGGATCAGCAAAGAACACTGGAATCAAACGATTGTGGCCCTGGTGTACAATGTGCTGAAAACATTCATGGAGATGAACTCGAAGCTGTTCGATGAGCTAACAGCAAGCTACAAAGCCGAGAGGCAGAAGTAAGTGTTGCCCTGTTGCTTGCGCTATACCCGCGTTCCGAGCTGATCGGTCTCTACTACGGATATTATGTAAAAGATTATTTCGACTTCCGGCGGATACTTCGTTTCCGTGAATACTAGCTTAGCAATTACAGGAGTTTATTTGCTTTGGATAGGAGCTGCACTTTGAGTCGACACACGAACGACTTTTCATCTTGCAGTCAATTCATAGAGAAGTTAGCCGAATAGCAGCTACACCAGGGATAAACCGTACGACTCAATCAGATCTTGTGGAATGATCGCCTACCTTCCTGGTTTTAAGGCAGGCATAACAGTGACCCTCATCATTTGTCAGGATGAAGGTGGATGGAAAATTCTTTAGGTCAGCCAAGGGCCAAGGGTAGTGGCAACTGCCTGCACCTAAAAGATGGGTTTTGTCTTCTGTTCATTTTGAATAAAGAGACAGAGTTCAGCTGAATTTCGGAAAGACTAGGGCTCTAGGGACTAGGGGCGGTCCGGTGGCAAAGGCGACAACGGCGCCGGTCTTCACACGGCAGGGCCGGGGTTCAAATCCCATCCAGACCGCCTTCTCGTACGTAGGGCTGACTACTTTGCTACGGGTAAAATTAAGTCACAGAAAGACAGAAATTGTAGGCCGAGACCTCTCGAGGTTGTAATGCCAAGGAAGAAGAAGAGGGCTCTTGCATAATTGAATTTAGGTCCTGACATTCGCTGATGACATACATATTGTTGGTTTGAGGCTCTTCTTTCTAGCGGAAGCTTACCCGGAACGATCGAGTATGCTTACCAAAGGATAGAGATCGAGAAAACTTTACCTCAAATTTTCAAATGTCAGTGTAACCTTCTCTATTCCAACTTCCCTGTTGCGACGGACGAAGCAAGGACTGTTTAGAACGTGTATAGTTCCAATATTAGCTACGGAAACGAAATCATGAAGTGCTGAAATATTCCTTTACGGAAATTTGTAATGTTGTTGCTCACCAATGGACCGTAAGAAGACTGTTCGGCCCAATGTATAATAGATAATGCACTACAACCTTCCATTCTTGAAATCTCCCTCCAAAAAAAAAAAAAACAGAGAAAAGCGGCGGGAACGGGAACGGGAAGAGCTGTGGAAGCGACTGAACGAGCTGGAAATATCGTCCCGTGCGCCAAACAAGGAACAAAATCTGCTCACCAATCAATCGGCCGGTGGACTAATACAGGACGCGTCAGCGGCTGGCGGCGGTGCGCAGCTAAACCCCAACCAACTTTCATCGCCCACCGTTACATCCGCATCATCCTCGTCGCCCTCGTCGGCAAACTCGACTGGCAATAACAACAATAATAGTACCGCCGGTGCGGGCGCCGCCGCCCAGCCGCCGGGATCGGCCGGTGCCGGGTCCGCGCTTTCCGCCGCCGCCGCCACCACTTCCCAGCAGAATGCTTCGGCGGTCGATGCGGCTGCCGCGTTAAGCAAGTGATGTAATAAATAATATTTTTTCTAAACCCGCTTTCCTCCCAGAGAAGCGACCATAATATGCATAATAATAATGCTGCATACTACACCCCACACACACATACATAATAACACACACACACACACAGCACACTGCGACCCATCCTCACAGAAACACACACACACACACAGAGATGCATTATATTGATGGATCCACTCGTACTTGCATTAGCATCCTTTTATTACCACGAACCACGGGATTGGACGCTGAGAATGATTGTCAAGTGATCCATATTTCAATTGCGATGCTGCAGCGTGTTGAATCGTCGTCCAAAAAAAGGTCCCCCAAATTGTTACGCCTGGTGGCAAAGGACTTGTTGGTGTTGAGGTGTGTGGCCCGCTTGATGACGTGTATCTTCGTCAGACCTTAGAAGAATGGAGCCCAACGCGCCTGTTTTTAATGTGTGGATTCCGGCTTTCCCCCACACCTTTGAATCCTCTATAATCTACTTAGCTTTGTGCGGCAAATCAAGGCATTCAAGAGATCACTTCGAGATAATGGCACCTCCTGTACTCCAGAAAGAAGGTTAAGAAGGGCAAAATGTTGAGTAAGGTAGAAGTCATCAATAGTTTAATCATCCATTGCGCAGCCGCCCACCACCACTGCTTCTAGTGGGTGGGGTAATGTTATTTGCTTATTTCCTTCTAAAAAAACAAACTTGTTCATATAATGATATAAGTATGCGTACAGCAGCAGCAGGAGCAACAGAGTCTATCCTTTTCTCGGATGGTTGCTTGCAAGGCAACAATCCTGACTGTTCGTGTGTGTGTGTGCTGCGAAGAGGATCACATATAATGCATATGTGTGTTACCCTTTCTCTTTTAGCGCTCATGATGAACCAAGTGCAGCCAGGTATCATCTGCCTAGCTCTAAAGTATGGGAATTTAAGGATACGAAAAGAAACACAAATGAAAGCACAGGCAGTTGGACGGACTAAGGACGATGTTTGATGTGTGGGTAAATCGTAGAAATATAATGCATTCACACCACCACTACACATATATACACACACACACACACATAACTACTACCCCCCCTCCCTCTCACCATCATCTCACGTTGTGGCACTTAAAGAAAAAAAGGGAGAGAAACAATAGCATAACACAATATCATGTCTAATTGCGTCTAAAGAATCAGCTTTCGGCAGCAGCTATCGAAGCATTAGCATTAGCAAAAAACTCACCCCCCCCCCCCCCTCCCTCCGATGTGTTGTGTAGGGCTACGCGGCATAATAAAAGGCATAATAATATAACAACAACCCCCAACAAACCTTGATACTTCAGGAAAACTGTGGACCGATCACCATCACCACCACCACAATCACCGATGATAGAGAGAGAGAGAGAAAGTATGGAAAAGCGAGTAAAAACATAAAGTTAGAACAAGAAAGCAACAACAAACGGAACCTAAAACTCACACACACACTCACGCAACAAACATCCCCAAGTATCCAATATATTGTTTACCCCTTCTCCTGTATCTCTCACACAATAAACATCTTAACACACACACGCACACTGTCACTTACACATCTTCTAACAGAATAGCAGAGTAAAACGGGCAACAACAAGAATACTGAAACTGAAAAGCATGCTTAATATTCTAGATTTATTAAAACAAAACAAAACCAGTGTGTGTGTGTGTGTGTGTGGTGGTTGTTGTTGTAACTAGAAGAAAACGGAAAAAAGTGAGACACAATTTATAAGCGTCAACAGCAAAAAAAGAAAACACACACACACACACACTATTAGGGTGAAAAAAAGCAAAAAACAAACAAACCGCGTGTGAAAGGACGCGGACGACGACGAGGGGCAACAAGTGCAAGTGGTGTAGTAGTGCAAACAAAAGCTGAAAATCCCAAAAGCTGCGCAGCGTGTAACAAGGGGGAGAGAAAACAAAAAGTACGTCTAATTAAAAAGCAAAAGTAATGTAAAACAAAACGAAAAAAATCATCTAAATATTATGCAAATCGATGATGATGATGATTATAACAAAGTGAATTAATGCAACAAGAGAGAAAAAAAACAAAAAAAAAGAAAACACACACACACACACACTATAGGACGATATACGATGCGCAAGAGAAGAAGTAAAGAAAATGCGACAGCAAGAAGATACGTTGTGAAGCTGTGCGTGCGTGTAAACAATGAACACACACACACACGCGCGCGCGTAAGTCCCCCTGACACTGCATAGAAAAAACCACGCATTGCTAAAAACAAGAGATGTATTTGTTGTAGTTATATGAAAAATTATAATATTAATTATTATTACACTCCCGCGGCTAGGAACACACACATATACAGAAAAGCACACACACACGTAAGGAAGAGAAGAAGAAAAGAGGGGTAGAAGGAGATCCTCCCGCGAGCGCGCACCACACACACACACACACACACACACACAGGCGTAAGGAGGGAATCCGTGTGCCGGAGAGGAGCAGCTGGAGAGAAGGAATGAGAAGTGGGAGGATCCAGTGGGAGGTAGGTGTGATTTTCATCGGAAGGGAGGTTTGAAAAGTTTCAGGCAATTTCTGTTCTGTTTCTCTGCCCCAGAAGATCGAACGGGGTAATCGCGAAGGTGTGTGTGTGTGGTATGTCAAGATGATGGTCATCACACCTAGAGTGTGTGCTGCGTGTGACCCCGTGCGTTTTTTTTTCGATGTGAATGGTTAGATAAAACAAAAAAGTGGAAGAAGAAACACATGAGTTTCTTCTCGCGCCACCGCGCTCTCCCTATGGAACTGTTGTTGTTTATCGCTCCTGTGTAGCAAAAATGGGGGAGAAGGACAAACGGAAAAGCTATATCCACATACAAAACACACACACACACACACACACACACACACACACACACACGCATGCTCTGTACGCGTTATAAAAATAAGGAACAAATAGAAAATAAAAGGAAAACAACATAGAAACGAGAAAAGAAAACAACTAACTAAAATCACTTAATCAACGTACACGGAACATACACACACACACGCACACGCTACATCTACCATTAGAAGCAAAAAAAATAAAAAAATCACTTGAACACATACAAACACAGGACCTGGACAACAAGTGAATGGGAATATCATATAGACGCAGTTTTAAGACGTGGCCAACCAAACAAAAAAAAAAAGAAAAGGGGGAGAAAAAAGGAGAAAAACAAACCTATTATATACATACCCGGACACAGACACACACACGGTTATATTATAAAAACGTATATAAGTGCCGTATCACGAGCGTAGCGTGTAGAACAGCTGAGATTTGAGATGAAATTTAACTACCAAAACCACCACCATCCTACAAAGAGTAAGGGCGACAACAGAAAATGGCGCGCCCCCACACACAAGAACTCACACACACACACACCACGTGCCGTGCGTACGAGAGAATTCCCGCTGTATATTGTAACAATAATAGTCGTGTGTCAATGGTATGGTGTGTTGTGTAAGCTATCAACATTCTCTATTCTCTGTGCCGCCGCGCTTAACACTAGCGAACCAAACGATCGTAGAACCGAGAGCTCCGTATTTGTTAAAGCTGTTAGATCGTTTACTGTATCATTTCCGGCGAGAAAGAGAGCGTGTGTGAAGGTCCTTGTTTTGGGGGAGGGGGGGGGGCAATCGTTTTTGATTTTTCTTCCTTTTGTACATGCAGTAGTGCTTTCTGTTTGTTGCACGCTCTGTGTGGCTTCGGCTGGGCTAAGCTTGGACCTTTTGTCACCCACCCCAACCAAGAAGTAGTGTTGTGTCTACTAGCGCCACACACACACACACATACGGGAAGAAGGAGCTTTCTTCCTCGGACAAACCACCAACCTGCCAGTCCCCAGTAGAGTATAGGTCTATGTGTTAAATCCCTAAAACAGTGGATTGTGGATGTCCCGCTTGAAGAAAAAAAACTCCCTCTAATACGCTTCAAAGTTAGAGTAAACTCAGTTTGAATTTTTTCGAACGACTTTTAGTTTCTTTTCTCTTTCGCCTTTCGCCCGTACAAATGCGCGGTTGGACGGAAGCACACAATATTCGGAACCTCCCCCTCGTCTGTCTTATAGTAAACGATTATTCACGCAGGTGAACCAGATTATGCTGCTGGTTAGTTACGGCACGCGGGTGCGTGAGCTATGTAAAGTAGGATACGACAGCAAGCAGCATACACGATACATCAGTAGACAGAGCTGGACGGTACATGATAAATGATAAACCAACTAAAACGTGATACTAAAGAAGAACACTCACAAACACCGGCCGCCCACCACCAACCAACAACCACCCGAAAGCAAACCGGAGCAAAAATCACACACACACACACACCCTCCCCGTAGTAGGAATCACAACATACCCTAAAATAAAGAAAAAATATGAAACAAAAAATTAACAAAGAACAAAACAAAAAAAAACTCGTGGAAAGAACATATGGGAGGGGAAAGAAGAAAGAATATAGAAATGCTGAAGAAAGCAAAACAAACAACAACACACCTAATGTCGATAACAGTTGAAGAGGCGGCCAAACTCTCTCGGAGTGTGTGTGTGTGTTACGCTGAGAGATGATCGCGATCTAAACCACGAGCGCCACGCGCGCTCCTGTACACGTGTCGCGGAAAAGGGCGTCGAGAATAAAAAGGAAAACAAAATGCTTGAAAACACAAGGTATGTTGTAGTAGGCAGTAGGGATAAGAGAAATAGAGAAGATCGACCGAGAGAGAGAGAGAGAGAGAGAGAGAGAGAGAGAGAGAGAGAGAGTGAAGGAAACACAAGCGGGCAAGCCAAGAGTAGCGGGGGGGCAAAGAAAGAAAGAAGTGTAAGCAAAAGTTGTCTGTTATTAGCACAGGCAGCTGCTAATAATTACTCTACAATATTGTATTCAACTAAAGGAAGCAATGGAAAACAAAACAAACAAAAAAAAACAACAAAACAGATGGATAGATGCATCAATAAAAACAAAATGTGACGTTCAAAAACGAAAAACCACCACCACTACCTATCGATCACCTCTCACCTCTCACCACCACCCACCAAAATGTGTGATGAAATCGATCGTGAGAAAAATCGAATGCACCTTGATTTTCCCCCGGTTAATTTTGCTGTGCAGAGAAAAAAACAGCCATAGTTTGTAGATATGAGTCCTCTCAGCACGGACTGCTTCGTGTTCACCGAGATTCGATCAACGTCAATCCACGTCTGCTTCGATTCAAAATTATCAGTAAAATGAAGATATTCAATTTATCGGTAGTTTTGAATCGAAGCAGGCGTTTGTTTTAAAAGGAAAGTGAGCTACTATTCTTCTTAGTGCTCGTGTAGCGATCGAATTTTGGCGAACGAGAAGTCCGTTGCTGTAGGGCGATCCTCTCTCTTGTTGTATGTTCGTTACTCATATTTTTACATCCTTTTTCAGTGCTGCTTTGGTGCTTTTACATTTAAATTTTCCTTCTTTGCGTCTGCTACCCTACAAACACGGGAAAGAACCGTCAAAGCTTCATTCTTTTCCTTCTTTATCTACCAACGAATAGGAAGCTTTTCTAATTTAATTTTTCATCACTGTGCATTCAGTGATGGGAATAGCCACTCAGTAACGTGAGTTAAATCATTCCTCGAGATTTAACTCTGTAAGAGCTTTTATTATTATTATTATTTATTGTCCGCCAATGATGGTTTAACAATTATCTTTTATACTTAAAGGAAAAGCGATGATGACAGTAGGATCAGGCAAGGCAAGGAAAGAGGCTTCACGAAGACAGGCACGAAAACGAGACAGGAGGACATTATAGTCGAACAGGTGATAGCACTTATTGAATGCCGATAAAGCTCGTAGCAGAGGATCGTTCGAACCGTTGCGGGTGTGGCGGATTGGGATATAAAGGGGAGGTCTATCGTGGAGGCGACGGGAAGGAGCATAAAGAGAGATGGTAGACAGGAGGAAAGGGACCTGCAATGAAGCTAGCACGGATATGGAAATGCCTATCCTCAATTGTTTCTAGCCCCAGGAAGACGGCAACGGACTGGATAGGGAGGGAGAGCAAGATGATAACCGTTAAGGATGCGCCGAACAGCTACACGAGTGAATTTGCGCTGAACACTCTCCAGTCCAGGCCATCGCCGTGGAGCCTGGGGGAGACCAGACTACAGCCGCGTATTCCAAAGAGGATCGCACCCAACAGCAGTACAGGGACTTCAAGCAGAGGGGATCGCAGATCAAGAGGAGAGCAAAAAAGGAAGCACATTTCTTAAGGACAGAGGAAGGGATACCTTCAGGACCTAGCGAGTAGGACGACTTGAGCTTAGACAGGGCAGACAGTACAGAGGAAACATCTACATGAACATCATTTGAGAGAAGACGTCACAAGGGGTGTACAATAGACCATCAACTAAAGGCACCGCACTGCGGCAAGGATCAACGAAAACGCTGGAGAAGTGTTTGGCAAAGAGGCGGCATTGTTCGACAGGATTAGTATAAGTATAAGAGTTAACTCCTTATTCTAATTCTTTCTATTTTGATTTACTTCTCGTTATTGAGTGGTTATTCCTACCGCCAATGTATGTGCATCGCGGTAACGACAGTCGATCGTAGTAGTCGGCGAAGGATAAAATTGACAGCGTGTGGGTACACTAACACTGTCGCCATGATGTACGTACGTACACTATTATCGGTCCGGTGTGCAACCGTGAGTGTGTGTGTGTGTGTGTGTGTGTGAGTGAATTCGCTTGTAATTTTGCATGTGTGTGAGTGTGCACGGTTTAGATGACTGAGATGCACGGTAGAAAGGCGACGATAAGTCTGCAGCTCAGCCATTTGCTTTACCTGAAACCCGAAAAGATACTAATTGTGCTTGTTGTTTGTTTTAGTGTAAATCGGGCGAAAACTTTGCTGCCGAATGCTGAATATGGAGGAAGCGCCACAGTAGGTGGATTAAGAACAAGATTAGGCGGCAAAATTGGGGAACACGGCCAGTTATCCATCTTCTGATGCGGAAGGATATATCATACAGTGGTGGTGTACGATCGGGTAAGGAAGAAAAGTGAATGGAAAATTGGCAGAAAACGAAACAAAAACGCGAAAAGAGCGATCACGATGGGTTGGTAAGTTTGCTGTAATAGAGAACAAACTTATTAGCTTATAAAATCAGCGTAAAAAGAGTTAGTTAATAGTCAACCGAAACTTTAGAGAACGAAAGAGAAAAACAAACACTAGAATAAACAATACGAAAGTGTGTAGAGGAAATAACACCCGAGCGATAAAACGATACCGCAAGCACCCATATTAAAAAGCCCCAAACATCATCACTGTGGGAGGCTTTACTTTCTTCGCATAAGGTCTCAGTCGGTATATGATGGTAAAACATGCATTAAACGGTATGGGTTTAAGACAGCACGGTTGCTAAACCTGATAATTCACTAGTGTAAGAGGTGCTTATCGAATAAAAAATGTAAAACAAGCTAGTGCACTAAACAACCAGGAAGAAAAGGGTGTACAGATCATAATTTAATTTCCATCCCCCGAAACTAAACGTTGGGCCCCTCCTAAACGTTATGAAATAAACACATTAAGAAAACCTAACCCCCCACATACATGGACAACAACATTAGCCGCGCTGCAAACATTTCCTCCAAAAATGCCTAGTAGACGACGACCGTATCGCGCGTAGCTAAGGAAGCATGGGTTAACACAGGTTTATGCCACAGCCTACTATAACCGTGTTAGAGTGAATGTGTTGTATTGATATGAGTAGAAAGGATGAAGAGACAAAAAAAAACAAAACATAGGAACATATAAGAAAATTACAGTGGCACAGGTTGCTAAGTAAGGGACAGGAAAATTCACCTTTCCCTTGAACCAGCTGTGGATCATAAAAAAGAAAACTTTAAAACTCAACACACTAAACAGATCCACGATGTGAATAGAGACGATGGAGAAAGCGATACACACGGGTAAAGAAACGTCACAGTACAGTACAGTAGTAGTCGGCCAATGTCGGACTTGCCCTTGGTGCAACAGGCCCCAGAAGTTAAGGAAGAGAGGAAAGAGGAGGTGAAAATTGGTTGCCGATGATGTCACACATCACAGGAGGCGCAGACCTACAACATGGTGAAATATGCAGTTTTCCACAAGCACAAACTGGATAACGCGAGACGTGTAGTTCGTTGAACAAGAAAACGATTATATGAGCAGCAGCAGGGATGAACTGATGAAGAAAAAAAAAACCATGAACACAAGAGAAAATGTTAGTAAAACCAAAGGGATAAAAATAATATAATATAACAATTAAAATATATTAAGAAAACACTATAGAAGAAGGTGAACAAGAAGCAGTTTTATGAAACCGGCACCTGGAGGATGGTTAGATGACAGCTGTGAACTAGAACGGTAAGTTTTGTCATCAGTTTTGGAAACGGTTCAGATAACTATTCATTAGTCTGTCAGTCCTCACTACTGGGGGAACGGTTCGGATGGGACTTGGATCCTAGTCCTGCCGTATGAAAACTGGCACCGTTGTCGACTCTCTATTACTACTAATAAAGTCATAAACACGCTTCCAATAGATATATTTTAACTTTAAGGCGCGTGTATATCTAACGCTTTAATTTATTTTACACAGCTTAACATATATTAATGTACACAAATTTTAAGTTCTTAAATTACTCCATATGATGTAAATATCTGCATCTTCTTCTAACCCCAGTACACAATCCTGACAACTTACAGCTTGAACAACTGCCATCAATCACAAGGAACATAATTATACTTATCGGTGCGATAGATACACTAATCCTCCGCGTAATCGTGTGTCCCCATCCATCATTTCTCATCAAGCAAATGTTGACACTTCTCCAGACAGTACTCGTACCCGAGAAAGGTGGCCGAATTGACGGGAGCGGCACGGGCAATAATCACCAGGCTACCCCGGAACAGTGAGCGCCATCCATGTTTCTGCAATTGGAAGCGAAAAGGCAGGCCGTTGGATGTTGGTTGGAGATAAACGGCTGAAGAGGTAAGTGAAAACCAACCTACCTTTATCATCGACCGGAAACAGTGCATCATGCTTTTGTGCACGGACGGATCCGTTTCCGCCTGCATGACCGTCTTTACCACGTCGAACGGTACGATAAACATCCACGAGGCAACACCCGCCACCGCGCCCGCCGTCGCTATCAACGAGGCCTGCAGGGCACCACCGATCGGTACACCGGTAAGCCGTTCCTTGCTGAGCCGGTGCAGTCGCTCCTCAATCTCCAGCATATACTCGTACACGTACATGTACACACCGTACGGCAGGACGTCGCGGAACATCATCGGTGTGATGCCGCGGTAAATCCCCGAGAAGCCTTCGCGCCGGAAAATGTCCTTCAGACACGCCCACGGATGTCCGATAACTGGGAAACCGGGAACCGGTAGTGTAAAAATGGTCCTACACCATTAGAAATTCCAATACTCACAGGATAGTGTCTGCAGCCGTACTTTCACCACCTCGATCGGACAGGCCAGAAACACTTGCGCCAGACCGGCCATTGATCCTGCGAGAAACACGTGCTTCCTCCAGTATGCCTTTCGTAGCCGATCCGATCGTGTACTGTGGAGGGTGATAGAATCTTATATTGTATATTAGCTCTTCAAGATCGGCGTGCTCATCACTTACTGCTTTTGTAGATAGCGCAGATGTGAACCGTACACGGCAAAGACGACCGAATTCAAGGCACCGTTCGATAGTAGCGGGAAGTACATTCCACGGTAGAATCCTCTGAGCTACAACAACACAGATCGGGAGAAGAGAGAGAGGGAGAGACGTCAGCTGTCTGCAGTAAACACATAGCCCCACCCAACCTAAGCAGGTGGACGACACTATGAATGGGAAGCTGTGATCGACCCTGACCACCACCGACGGCAGCGTGTGTTGGTGTGGTTCTAAATTTGGCCACCCCATCATAGGGAAGTGACTTCCGCACGTTGTTCGTACGATGTTTATTGCTCACGGCGAGCTGCACGCGTCTCTTCGATTTGCCAGGATTAATTTCGTACACTGGCGTCTAGCCGCGCGCTAGAATGTGAGGTGATTGCATGCTTAGCCTCGCGTGAACCGTCGCGGGAACCCATCGGCTGAGCGCGTTTCGGTGACGTTTTTGGCTCGATATGTACGCAAACACCGTCGTCACTTACACCATTGTTGCGTATGATGATGTTGTACATTGCGCTGCCCATGCCGTAGTTCGAGTTCTGCTGCCATGCCTTAATCGTGTCCATCGGATGACCAACCAGCAAACCACAGGCCCCTTTTCGGAAGACGAGAAACGCAAAGAAAAAAAACGGTAACACCTTGGACGTTGTTGTTCTTCAGGGCTTCAATCTCGCTTGCTTACCACCGAAGGAACCGGCAATGAAGTCACACAGCACCGGATTCATTTTCCCACCCACACGCGCGTACCCCCCACCAACAGAGCAGCAGGAAACCCGGGTTGCGGACACACTGTGATCACCGATGCGCGAGATCCTCACGGCACACAGCTCTGCACCACAACTGGTCGGGATGGCGGCGTAGGTTCGTGCACTACCGCCACGGTAAGCAAATGTCGTCTCTCTCACGTGTTCCGATTCTCACATATATGACGCCAACGCGACGAAAAACTACGATCAACAAGCGCGCGCTTGTGTGCGTGATCGTCTGTCGTGAAATTTCGCGTTCGTACTATTCACAGGATCAGACACCTCCACCAGATCGTTGGTCGGTGGTTGGTGTCCGGTCAGCTGTTGATGTATCAACAAGTTCGGTGCAGCGAGAAGCGCCGACTGCACCGACGCTGATAAGAAACGAGTGCGAGAGCTTCACACGTGTTCGCGAACGGTGTGTTCTAGTCTGCAACAATGAACGGCATTTGGCAAGCATTGTCTTATCGCTCTGGAGGGTTTGTTGTGTGCCAGGGAACGAGGAAGTGAAACAATTAATTTGACGGAGGTGGTTATAGCTTTGCTAGTGTCGTGTGTCTCAGTGGCGATTTGTTGTTCTAGTAGCAGTGAGATTAGTTTTTGCTAGACAATAACGGACAAAGTCCTCACAATTATTCATCTGTACCTCGCATCGGTTAGGAAACTCGGTCCAGGGTTGCATTCTACCAATCACGGCTGCATCGGATGTCCGACAGATCCAGCCAACGAGCTCGCTGTGCTGTTCTGTTACTCATGCCGAACGGGTCGCTGAAGAGCACTTTCCCATGAGTTCGGCATCCTCAGCACGTGTTCCAGCTGTTGTATATACCAGGTTTTGCCACCTTCAGAGTATCAGCAACAACCAAACTGTTCATTTAGCTCGTGGTTCATTCTCCTCCGCCCTGCTCGCACTCATCGCCAAAGATAGTCCTTAACACTCGCCGCTCGAAAATGGCTATTACATCGGCGTCCTCTGTCAGCATAGTCCATGACTCATGTCCGTCCAAACTACAACCAAAGCGCTGTTAGATGTAGATGTAGATTAGATAATACTATTTTTGGACATTGAATTTGACTTACTAGACTCTGGTGGCTATTGGGAGTTCAGCATGCTAGATATATTATATCTGAATAGCCTACTGTGACCTATGCATACCTTTCACATTTGGACTAAGAATCCTCCTGTTGCTATGATTGGTTAGATTCGGCAAAATATTATTCTTCAACAGTGGTTCAAAGCATGTCATGAGAATGGCACCAGACGGCTAGCCCGTAAAGTCTTTTTTGACTTTCATCATAGACAGAGGAGGCTTGGTAGATCCAAGCTGCGGTGAAGTGATGGCGTTGAGACACCGTTCTTTCAATGCTGTTCAAATCCTACAGCAGCTTAAATAGCTGATCATTTAAAATCACCCAGAGTGTAGTAGGAAGCGTTTTTGTGCTGTTTATTAAAAAAAAAATCTTTAACGCCAACGAAACCCGACCGCCGTCAAATGAGGGAGCGTCATCGTCGCGGAAGCGGGGGTCGCAGTACGTCAGTAAATCACATCGGAGATTAAGGTGTACCGAGGAGTACGCATTTAGATGACTTCGGCCAGCTTGGCAGCTAACGTGGCATCACCCTGAATCTCAAGCTTTCCCTGCGTTAGCGCATCGCCAACCGATAGCGTGCGGGCACTGACCGCGATCAGGTCCTCCACGGTGAGGGTGACGGTCACGTCCGGGGTCGCCGTCGTACCTTTCTCCACCTTCAACTGCTTCAGATCGATCACTGTAAACGCACACAAGCACCCATTCATTAGACACAACAGCCAGCACTATGCACTCAACTGTCCACGTTGGTTCCGGCTTTCTTCCGGCTCTTACCATACTGCTCCACACCGGACGCGGTTTTAATGTTGAACTGGAACACTCCCAACACTTTCCGGGGTCCGTTCGGATCGACGGCATTAACGCGAGCCTTCACCTTCTCGATAACAGCTTCCAGCGACATGACGACCGTGGTACGACTTCCGTTACAACAACAACCCGATCAAACTGGCAAACGAATGGACGGCGAAGATCTTCCAATCGGGGTTTTATAGCAGAGCACGTTCGAACAATCGCGCACCAGCGTTCACTTGCACTTGGGCTGATAGAAGCGGACGTAGGTAGTGCAACACACGCACACACACACACACACGCGTATGTATTAGATTGGCCTTAAGATCTTCGACCCAGCCCAACACCGATGATTAGTGAACAATCGACGAATGGACGGAAGATGGGCCAAGCTTTTCGCCGCCCCATATCTCACCTACACACGTACTCTCTTACTCTCCCAGAGTATCCCAGCGCAAAGATGACTATCTTATCTGCTTAACTTTTGGCCATAGAGATAGCAGGGATAGGCATAGGGAGCGGCCGAGGGAACGGAGAGCAGCAGCACCCTTCCCGTTGGGTGCTGGTGAAGTGGTTGCAAGTTACGGACGAAGTCATCGTTCGAGTACTACCCCGAACGGTGTACTTTTAATTGGATTATTGAGCGTGAATTGAACGGCCAGCCATCGTCAATTGGGCGTCGTTTGTGGTGCGTTCCCCGGCGGGCGAGTCATGAGCAGGTGCTATGGGATGATGGATGTGTAGTCTGGCAGCTAGGTTTTAGCTTTAATGTCCATTAGGCAACTGCAAATCTTGACCACACTTGATCCGATTAACTTGCTGTAGTTGGTGCTGCCGCGTTCAGCCCCTGCTCCGCCAGATAAGCTGCACAGCATCACAATGAGACAGCATAATAAATGGAGCAGCCCCAGCTGCACTGTGGACGCCTTATTTGGTGGTGGGAGCAAGAACCTCATAGCCAAGTCATTAATTTGAACAATTACTCGCACTGCAATTGATTATCAAGATTGCAATTGGTACACAATAATATACCACCACCGCCGCCTTATACTGCCTTATCTGATTACCGCGAATCGACCCAGCTGCTATAGCTGAACCAACAGGTTGTAGGATGACAAGCAGAATCGGGAAACAATGCTCAGAGTCAGTGTGTGACTGTTTCGAGTTACCTAACCGGGTATGCTATGCTGACTAGCTTTTCTTTTTTGTGACCAACGCCACAATCGCTACCACCTGTAAACTCTAAAGAACTCGACTTGTTGCTTGGAGGAAAAGGGAGAACGACCAGTGCTCCAAATCTTTATTTTTATCGATTCAGTCAGTCTCTTTGTTTAGATCGCATCAACCAAGGCCTGGAAGAGGTTCTGATCGCCAGTCATCGTCACCTTGCCCTGGGCGACGGCATCCTTCACCGGGACCTGCTTCGTACCGATGGCGATGAAGTCCTCATCCTTCAGGTTGATCACCACATCGGGCGATCCGGCCTTACCGTCCGACACCTTCAGTGCCTTCAGATCGACAACTGTGTGGATAGGAGAGCGTCGATTTAGTACTCTGTGCGTCGTTGAGGACTCGTCATTATTGCTTACCAATCTCGTGCATGCCATCGGCAGCCTCGATGTTCAGCTGGAACACACCGAGCACCTTACGCGGACCGTTCGGGTCGATCGAGGCAACGCGGGCCTTAATTTTCTCGATCACTGCGTCGCACTTCATGATGATGCTGATGGTGTTTGAGAAGGTTGGTTAGAACTGAGCGAGATCCTACAGAGCACTGTACCCTGCAAACGCTGGACAACGGCATTTTTATACCCCAAAACCCTGGAGTTGAAACGACTACCTACCCTAGACAGGTGGTGGTCTAGGATAATCTGCGGTAACTCTATTTTTATCATCACCGCTGTTCTTAACTCGCACCTGAAAGGGATCCGAAAGCGACCGGATTAATGGCAAACCTTCACCAAACCTTGCCTCACAGTCGTAGTATAATCCACGGTTAATCGGACGCGACTCGGTGCGAGATTAACCAGCACGAAAAGAGAAGCCTCCTGTGGTGGTACGATGTGGTGTGACTTCAATGTCACTGGATTTGGAGCTGTTCAACGTCATCACAGGGGGCGCCAGCTGTCGTGTATATCCGGGGGAAAATGTTTGCCTATAAAAACGATGCACATATGCAACGGGCAGATTGTGAACTGGCCTCATAGCGTGTTCTGCATTCGGTCCTAAAGAGTTCTTCGCACGCTTTCTACAGCACACATCGTATAGCATCATCATGAAGTGCGACGCAGTGATCGAGAAAATTAAGGCCCGCATTGCCTCGATCGACCCGAACGGTCCGCGTAAGGTGCTCGGTGTGTTCCAGCTGAACATCGAGGCTGCCGATGGCATCCACGAGATTGGTAAGCTATAATGACGAGTCCTCAACGACACACACAGAGTACTAAATCTACGCTCTCCTATCCTCACAGTTGTCGATCTGAAGGCACTGAAGGTGTCGGACGGTAAGGCCGGATCGCCCGATGTGGTGATCAACCTGAAGGATGAGGACTTCATCGCCATCGGTACGAAGCAGGTCCCGGTGAAGGATGCCGTCGCCGAGGGCAAGGTGACGATGACTGGCGATCAGACCCTCTTCCAGGCTTTGGTGGACGCTATCTAAGCAATGATTTTGACCCTCTTGCAATAAACTATCAAACTTTCTAATGAACAACTTGTCTGTGCAAGCATGATCTAAGATTGTCGTTATATTGAGAAAAATTTAATTATTAGCTTTCAAGCGTTAACGCAATATATCGTCTTGAGGTCTCGAGGTCTCGAATGATTTCTGGAGCTTGGAATGTTGGGCTTCTGCGCATCTTGATCACTATGGGCCTAGTTACTATCATAATTTCCACAAATACCTATCTGAGTTCTAAGTGGCTAAGGAGAAAGAATTCTCTCTAATTTAATGGTATCGATAGGCTTTCCTTCTGCGCCCAAACCATCGGAGCTGTTATTGTTGTTTAGCCGACTGTTTCAGCCTGCCTGTTTGGATCTAACTGGGGCAAGCGTAGGGAGATAAGACTTCGCACTCATGACTCCATATCTTATATCTGGCACAGCATGAGTCAACGGGGAATGGAAACGGGGTAGTTCTTCGTCTAGTTTAGTTCTAACCTCAAGTCCACTTAAAACAGGGAATCATTCAACAACAAATTCTTCCGATCGCTTCCATTAAAGAATTGTCGTTTTTAAACATCTAAATTAATTCATCCATTCCACAGGAAAAGAAGTGATAAATGAATGACGCAAAAAAAAACAAGCACCTAATCGAAGCCATTCATTAGCATCCCATTTTCGCTCTTTACGCTCGAAAGTGCTTCCACACACCTGATCGGTTTCCCGTTTAAAATCCCCTTTTAACGCATATCGTTTCGTCGATTCTGCGCCCTTTTTGGCAAGCACACAAATTTCCCACCATATCGACAGCAACAACGCTCCAGCTCAGCGTTTCTAGACCAGAATTTGGGATAGCAGCGGAGAAGAAGAAATGGACTGCTTCGCTTCTTAATAGCAGCCCAACAGAACGTCAGTCATCATCGTGCTCGGTCGTGATAGAGCAACAGCTCCTTCCCTCATCCTCATCCGTCATCTAATCCGTTTTCCAATTAGCTAATCGTCGATCATTCTGACAGGCCGGAGAGAGGGGTGTAGAGTAGTGTTAAACCCTTTTACGGGACTTGCACCAGAATTCTCCCAAACGGGGGAGGAGGAGCGTTGGTAGAGAACGAGCGGAAGCTGCTTTTTTCTTCAAACATCTCCACGAGACAGAAAGTACCGCTAACTCTGACACACACGCACAACCTGATCTTCGCACGAAACGTCAAAGTTGCCACCGGCGGCTAGAACACGCCGGGTCCCACATGGAAGGATTATCGCGACGATGTCTTAACGCGGCACGGCATATCATCCGATAGAAAGGAGGAGAATGTTGATGATGGGAAGAAAACCTTAAATAAAAACATACCACCCATGACAAAAAAGTGATCCAGCCAAACAACCTCGGAGCACCGGTGTTTGTGAAGTGGTGTTCTCGCTGTACACACAACGACCCGTTCCCTGGCTGCGATCGATTCGCCCCGATCATTAGTCCCCGGAGTGACGGAGAGCGTAAAAGTAGTGGCCCGAAAAAAAAGAGTGCGAAAACGATCATCTAAGATCGTGATGCTGCTGATGATCATCGACGACGAAGGGAAGATGAAGGAGAATGGACAAAAACGGTTGGCTAGCTCCAGAAACCGCGGCCTTTCTTTGGGAAGGAAATTATAATAAACATGCACAGCGAAACACAGACACGCACGCACACCAGAAGATTGGGAGTTACTGACCCGCCCGTCGCACGCGGACCAGGAAGATCAGGTTCCGAATGAGATGCGCAGAAAGAGAGAAAGATATTTGAGGGTGAAATTCGCTGCCGATCGCATTGACGTTGCATCGCCGATCGAGCGCCGGTTGGACGGGTTCCTGCCGGTAAGCCTCGGGGTTCGATCTTCACGTTGACACACTTGAAGCAGTCGAATCAGTCGAAACGAGCCGCTTGATCCGATCGGTTTGGACGATCGTGCGTTCTTCCCGGTGTGTTTGATAGTGGCCAAAGTTAGTGCTGTGAAACATAACGCGCGAAACATAACGCGTACGTGACCGGGTGTTGCCAATCGGTAGCTCTCGATTCCGCGAAAAGAGAACGCAACGCAAGGGTGAAAACATAAATCCGCAACATCACGGCGAACGAATCCAGAACTTGACGCGAACGTCATCAGCGAGCGCCGGTGTTCGCCAGTTGTCGGAGGGGGTAGTTAAAGGAGTGCCCGACTAGAGCCTGCCTATCGGGACACGGATAGGATGGCATCGATAAGACACAACGGACGGGCAGCAGCATCATGGCCGTTGCAGCTGATAATCGGCGGTGTTTGTGTGCTGCTGACGCTTCAGGATCATCCCCAGCGTGGAGCGGTGGAGGCCACGATACCGACGATTGATAATATCGGTAATGCCCGTTAGGCTAAGGTGGATCAGGGTGACAGTGGGTGTCTCCCGGCGTTTTAAGAGCCACTGACTAAGACGAGCCCACCCTCTCGGTCCAGCGACATCAAGCGGTGAAGCAGCCTGGCAATAAAAGTTAAGCTTCCACACTGCAAGAAGAGGGGTACACTTTCACTGACATGTCCGGACAGCTTAAGGAAGCAACAAGCTTAACCCTTCTTAAGCTTTCTAAGAGCAGACCCCTTATGCAATTTTAACTTCAGTTTCTGTTGGAAAGTTTGCTTACAAAATTGTAATGATCTAAAATTAAAACTCTTTTTGGTGAGTGTGTGTGTTTCCAACTACGGACAATCTAATCGGATAGCGGATAGGGTTTTAGCTCTGGCGGGGTACGGTAGTCCCGCAACGATAGCAAACTCTCTCGAGTGGCCTCCTCCTCGGTACAAGGTGTCATAAACAGTGCTAGTGGTAGCAATTAGCTGTACAATCATATCACGAGACTTTCGAGACGATTAGGAGGCCGATAGGGACTTTGAACGAAGTGTGCGCTGCACCTCACAAAGAAGCGTCTAGAATGGTTCATTGTAAAATGGAGGACACTTGCGGTGGGTTGCGATAGCGCTGGTTCATGAGCTGTGCAGCAGACTCATCGTTTGATCGTGACGTTGTATCTAGCATTGCATTTTGCGTATTTTGCTCATGTCGTAAATGCTCCGGATAGCATCATTGGGCAATTTCTAAGACGTTTGCAGTACGTCACTTTGCCGAGACTCATGGTGATGGTTTTCGCATAACTCACACTAAAGGGCAGCCGTTCTTCAGGAATGGGAAGGTCCGGTGGCCGAGGCGACATAACGGCGCCGGTCATCACACGGCAGGACCGGGTAAAATCAAGCCACAGAAAGCCAGAAATGGCAGGCCCGAGACCTCTCGAGGTTGTTAGTGCCAAGTAAGAAGAAGAAGAAGAAGAAGTTCTTCAGGACAATTGAAGAAATGACAGGGCATGGGATATTTTCTTGAGGCAAGTTAGTACATTTTAAGGCGTCTGATCATAAGCAATAGCAATACTTCTTTTCCTTTCTTGGCCTAACGACCTCTTAGGTCATGTCTGCCATTTCTTGCTTACTAGCCTTATTGTTACGTCCCCTCTATTATGGGGGAACGGCCCAGATGGGATTTGAACCCCGATCCTGCCGTGTGTCGGACATACTTAATTACAAGTAAAAGCAAATGGATCAGATATGATGAGTTTCCGATGCTCATTGATGCCTTTTTTTACCAGCCCGCCCATTATTCATATAGCACTTTCTATTTAAATTAAGTTACAAAAACAAACCTCATCCGGAACTAGATGCGCACCCCGCAATGGCCTTTTTCTGACCATCAAAAACACTTTTTTTTTCTTGACTTGTTTCGGCCATTTTGCGTGGGATGAAAGAAAAAGTTAGCTGATACCGTGGCCACAGACAGAGTTGAGAAGGCAACAGTTGAAGTACAAGGCGAACCAGAAGCATCGAATGTACCAGACCAGACGCTGGATGAAGAGGAAACACACGTTTGCGTCCGGTGTGGCGTTTCGCTTGATTCTCGTGCCGTCAAGGTTTTTGGTGTGTGTGTGTGTGTGTGTGTGAAAGTATGGCGGTTGAGGCCAACTTTTGTTAGCTTTAGGAAAGGAAAGCAACTGTCCCGAGAAATTCGGGTGTTTTTTGTGACATCTCCAAATAATAATAATTCGCTTTAACATCACTTACCTGACGCGTGCCCTTCGTTTTCTCCATATTGTCATATCCTTTGCAGTAAAAATCCTACAATCACCCGTGGTACAGCAGCTCATCCTTCCACAACCACTGATGGCGGCCGATCCGAGTGTGGTTGCCGACGAACCTTCGGTCAGGAAAGAACCCAAAAAACCATCGCCCATGCGCGACGAACCCGCTAAACAGCAACAATCCGACGACGGCGATGAACCGGTCCGTACATTCCTGATACCCCGAACCCGATCCCTACCGGGTTGCCCGCTGTGCGATGCCTCCGTGTACAGTTACTGCGACGAGAAGGTGTACCACGACGCGTGCTGCTGCGGTTCCATCAATGGGGCGGCACCGTTCGGTGGTGGTGGTGGTGGTGGCGGCGGCGCTCCATTCGGAGGTTTCGGTGGCTTCGGACGGCAGTTCGGCGGGCCGGCTGGATTTGGCGGTGGCTGTGGCTACAAAGGATGTTCCTTCCTGTACGCGAACTCGTGCTACGAACATCAGCTGATCGTGAACTGTTGCTGCAATTCGCCCTACTAGCGGAGAGGAAGCGATCACATTTTCGGACGCTCGGATGTTCAGGGTTTTCGGGCTTCCCGGATGTTCGGATGGGGCACGGTTTTAGTTGAAGAATAGTTACTCTGTCAGTTGTCACTTGTTTAATTTAGCGAAATTACTTGCTCTTTCCTTTCTTCCCACTCTTCTTGCTTCTTGTTTCCATTCTATTATCACTTACTTGTTCGTAGGGTTAGTTTAAGTTTCGGTTTCACCCTCAGGGGCGAAAAACAACCGGGACAAAATATTATTAAGAATCTTATCAGTGTGGGGGGGGTTCTAATTTATACAGCTGCCTTCTTTTTTATAGCAGAGATTGGGGTCTTATGTGCAAAACTAATTGCATACGCTAGCCCACATACACGAACAAACACAAAAAAACCGGACACACGGTATATAAGGCTAAGGATTAAAAAGGATAAAGGATAAAAATAAAAGCGACCAACGTGCGTCGCGCTCACTCTCGCTTGCACTCTATGGAACACCATCACAACACACGCTGCTTCCTTACTTCCGGACACCCACACCAGAGCGCAACCGTGTTTTTACTACTCCACGTCGTCCTTATACTTTTCCCGCGCTTCGGCACGGGCATCCGGCACGAGCTGGTTTTTGACACCGCCGAGCACGTTGCTGGTGGCCTGGGTGGCCAACACGATCGGCTGCACCACGATCGGCGGTATTTGGCGCATCACCGCACCGACCGCACCCGTGTAACCTTTCTGATCGTGCTCGAGGGCGGTGATCTCCACCAGATTGTGGGCCGTCTCCGAGATGCCCTGTGGATGTGAATAGATAATGTATACTGTCTCGCTCACTCTCCCACCCCTCTCATTGCTTGTGCTTACCTCCCGCACTATCTGTATGGCGTTGGACATTCCCTCGCGAATGTCTTGCGGTGGATGCAGCCGCTTCCGTTTGCCTTTACGGTTGCCCCGACCGCGCCGGATCGATGGTCCGGGTGAAATCATATCGTACGCCGTTTCGGCCGTAATCTACGAAAGGAAGAAACGTGCATTAGACCAACCTTTTCACGGGTGAGTTTGTTTCTCCGCTACAATACCTGTAGCAAGTGTATGATGCGAGTGGTAATCTCCAGTGCAGCCAGTGCAGTACGGGCCGTAAAGCTTTGCGCTCCACGCTGTAAGCCGCGCACGATGCGCCCATCCTTCTGATACTGCTCGATCGGCAACCAGAACAGATCCCAAATACCTTGCACTGTAATGCGAGAGAAGTTATTTACAATTACAAAGCATCCACATCGAAAGAGCGCTCTCCACTTACAAAGCTGCACCAGCGAGTACATTGGTCCGAAACCACCGATAATCTTCGGCAGCTGATGCTTCTTAATGTCCTGCAACCATTCCTGCAGCAGGAAGTTTAGCAACCGGTCCACCCCGAGCAGCCCATGCCGGTAGGAGATTTTCTTCAGCCGTATTTCCGAACACTGCAGCTGGCCCAAACCCATCAGCAGTCCGGCCAGCGAGCCGTGCGACAGTTCCATCCGCTTGCCGTGATAATCGATGCGGATCGGCACGTCCGGGCTGAAGATTACGTTGCGGAAGTAGATCGGGGCCGTATCGCCGGTCTCACTGTACGCGGCCGGCCCTTCCTGCGTGTCCGCTTTGTGCTTTTCCTCCTCCTCGATCAGTAGCATCAAGTTTTCCGACACCATCTTCTTCGCCTGCAGCTCCTGCACCGCATCGGGTATCGATTCCACCGTCATGACCGGTGGCTGGTGGGCCGGGGTAGTCGTTTGCGAGGTGCGACCGCCGGCACTCGGCCCACCACCGCCGCTTCCGGCAGCACCAGCCGTTGGGCCATCGTTAATGTCACCTCCACCGCCGAGCTGGTTGAAAAAGTTGATCAAAAACAGCAGCGAGTCCTGATCGATGTTGAGCCGTATCGGGAGCACGGACACGCGGAGGCAACACTCCTGCGCGGACAGGGCCGGATTGGGTCGCATGTGCAGCGCCTTGATCACGACCATATGGTTCGTGCTCTGCTTGCTCGTTGGCCGGCTCGGCAGCTTGGGATGGTACAGGAATTTCTTGATGTTCGACACCGCCAACCCATCGACGATCTCCAGCTCGTTGATGAGCAGCACCTGGCGGGACGCTTCCTTCGTGCTGGCTGGGTACGTTTCGTGCGAAAACTGTACCTTGCTGATGTGAATTTCCATCGTCACGTCGTGCTTCCGGTCCGGGCCACCGCGCGTTTTCCACGTAAGCTTAGCGAGTGCGGCATGGGCCGGCCCACCAAAGCTGACGGACGGTGAACCCTTCGAGTAGCTTACGCCCGATTTGTACGCTTCCGACATCGGCAGCGCGGTGGGCAGATGATGGACAGTCCCCGGTGTGGCAGCTGCTACAGCCGTCGGCTGCCTATCCGTCTTACCCGTGGTCGTGGCGGTGGACTGCTGCTTCCCTTTGCGACGGCGGTCGTCTTTGGTGAGAAAATCGCGCCCACCGTAAATGTGCCACGTGACCGTCATCTCGCAGATCGTGTACCGTTCCACCGCGCTGGGGAAATCTTCGGGCGCCTTCAGCAGATCGGGCTTTCCGCTCGGTATGCTGAAATGGTTGTCCACAATGCGGATCGGATCCTCCGAAACCGGCACCTCCTGGTTGTGGGAATCATCGCCCCCCCGGTGGGGACGTTCCTCGTCGGCGATTATGCAAAAATCGTCGTCCGTGTCGGAGCTGATTTTGCGCTGCGGGAAATGGGAACCGGCGGCCGGAACGTTGGCCGATTCCGCCCGATGCTTGTTTACGTCTCCGAGCTCTTTCGTTACCTGCGGCAGGGCTTCCACACCCGTATCGTCATCCTCATCGTCGTCCCCAATGCCATAGCTAATCGGATGCTGGCCAAGCACGGACCGCTCAAAGTTCATCAGTTCGCGCATGTTCACGCTCGCATTATCATCGTCCACGTCCGCACCGGTGAGCTGCCTCTGGCCATGCTGCCGTAGGTAGTGATCGTCATCGTGGTACGATGACGGTATGCTCGAACCATCATCGATGCTTAACGAATCATCATCCGAACCGAAGCGTCGCTTGTTGCCGCTATTGCCACCACCGCCCCCAGGATCCTTCTCGTCCTTGGTACGCCGCTGCCGTTCGTCCGGGAAGAAAAACATCTCCACACCAGCACCACCGCCACCTTCGCCACCGAGCAGCGGATCGTCTCCTGCTCCATCGCCACTGGATGTGCTTTCGATGTACAGACTTTCCTCCATCGCGTCGGCCATCAGTGTGTTAACGTGCTGCTGCTGTTTCGGCGTCACTACCGGCCCGCTAGCGCTGGACGATGGCCGTACCGGGAGCAATTCACCTTCCGGTTCACCCCCCAACGGTAGTCCGCCTTGCATGATACCGTCCTTCGACTCGCGAGCACCACTTCCACCGACCGCACTGTCCGATCCGCCAGCGGACGAAATTCCAGCTCCACACGCACCCGCTTCCGAATCGCCTTCTGGCAGCAGCAAATCTCCCTCGGCCGCCAGATAACCGATCAGCTGCGCTAAGGCACGAGCCGAATCGGCACACGTCCGCACGTGAACATCGTTGATGGCGGTCCGCAGATCAAACTTGGGAAACTTCACCGTCACACGCTCGTTCAGCATGAGCGAAATCTCGAACAATCCCACCTCCAGCACGCACACCAGCTCGTTCGATGGCAGGACAGTGATTTTGCTACTATTGCTCGCCATGGCTTGGTGGTGGCTGCTGACGGACGAATCCTTTCCACCCGTCGCGGTGAGCGAAATTTGCTGCGGTGCTAGCGAGAGCGTCACGTCCTCGGCAATAAAGTTGAGCGTCAGTCCGCTGCTCGCGGTCGTAATGTTGCTGCTAATCATGAACGACCCGACCGTGATGACCGCCCGGTACGGGAAGTACAGCGGCCGATAGTCAATCGCACAGTCCCACAGATGCAGATGCATTTCGGTAACAACGCCGAGCGGTACGTACCCCGGCACCGGATAGTCCACCACATCCAGCATGTCGAGCAGCTGCGTCAGCCACGCGTGTTGCTGCAGCGTGGCATGATGGCGCAGGGTCGTGAGCTGTATGCCGGCCGCCAACCGTATGCGTTTGATCGCTAGGTCCGGCACCGATTTAATCTGTATCGCGAGCGAAAGCATCTCCCGGTTCGTGCAACCACGCTGCTCGTGCAGGGTTAAACTTTTCGGCGTTGGATAGAGCGTACTCTGCAGATACGCGGGTAGCACGCTGTTGATCAAACGCAACGGTGGATTGTTGCACGGTGTCGGGATTAGTCCGCAGTGGTAGAATTCGGCCGATTTGGCCTGAATGCACAGGTAGCCCAGGTTCGCGTTGCCATGGAATCCACTGACGGAGAAGACGTAACCCGAAGCCAATCGTATCACAAACTCTCCAAACTGTCCCGGAATAACGTGCTTCTGTGCGTCACGAACGGGAGCGAACATCGTGAGCACACCCTGGCCGATGTTTAGTCGGAAGGCTACGGTGTTTGCTTCGGTGCCACTGGCCGACGGTGCCAGCTTACCACCGTGCGATGAGCTTCGGTGCGAGTGGGAAGATGATTTTCGCCCCGTTCCGGCCGCACCACCGGTAGCACCGGACCCACCACCACCGTCAAGCTGGCCACCGCGCGTTCGATCGTACACCGAGTAGAAAATACCGTCGGAATCTGATTCTGATTCGGAGTTTGTTGCGGACGAGCTGGAATCTGCAAACGGGGACGAAAATCAAATGAAAACTCTCGCAAATGGGGCCGATTCGTTTGGCGGACAGATTTGTGCTTACCCAACTGGATACCACTTTGGCACATTGTGTAGGGCATGTAGATCGAGTCCATCATGCCCATACCGGCGAGACACGTCTCGGGCTCGCGGAAGGAAACACGGGTCGTGTTCTGTGCATTCTGTTGCGCTTCGGCTGCCGCCGTCGCCGATGGGGCACTCGGTTCCCATAGCAACAGATCCGTGCTGATGCGATTGTAGATAACTTCGTACAGATGTTTCGATCTACAGACGAAAGAGCGTTCGATTTAGGTTAAAATATCAAAAAAGCCAGGGGGAGACAGATACTCACTTTAGCTGCAAACTAACGACGGGAAGATCGATGCGAATCTGCAACTTTGCCCGCTTCATCGCACGCGTACAAAACGTATTCATTTCGTCCGTATCGCCCGGTAGGGTGAGCGTTTCCGGCGTGTCCGATACGCCCGCCGTGGATGTTTTCGAATGGGGCGTATCACTTTCCCTGCACACCCGTTTCGCGCTGAACGGTGTGTCCTCCTTGCATCGGCCAGTGGTTACGCCGATACTTTCGCCGGATGTTGGATCACTGTCGCTCTCTTCGTAGCCGCGCTGATGTGCGGAGTGGCTTGCGTGTGGCTTTGCGTGACCCTTTCCAGCGACACCACACTGTGCCGGCTGTTCCGCGAGAGCCGTCTGCAGCGACGCCTCGCTTGGGATCTCGATGATTATTCGCGGATATTCCACCGAAGGGACCTGCCCGGGAGCAGCATTCTCTTGCATCACAGTTTTGCCTATATTTACACCACCGGAACCGTTCGCGCCTTTCGGTTCCGCTTCGTGGTAGAAGAGTTTGATTTCGTTTGCCGAAATGTCATACACCGGGTGCGGGCTGAGCGTAATTCCCGTGCGCACCAGTTCCAGCTTCAGTAGCAGAAAGTCGGGCCGGATGTTGCGTCTCCACCAGGGAACGCGCTGGGGATCGTGTATCGGTCGCAGGTCCGGGATGGGAAACCGCAACCGAAAGTCTACCGCTAACGATTCCAGCTGAAGATCGGTTTTGGCTTCCGGCTTCGACCGACCACCACCAGATGGCGTACCGGTGTTTGGTGAAGAGCTGGCTGGACTACTCGCCGGTTTGTGGTAGTAGGCGGTGAAAGGGGCTTGATACAGCAGCGAGCTCAATCGATCCAGTATGGTAATGTCAAACTCCGTTAGGAACGGTGCCATCATCACGTGTATCTTCGTACGGGGAGGTGAAAAGCGTTTGCCGCTTGAACCCCGTAACGCGTTACAGCTCTGCTCGAACGTTACACTAATTTCGGGTCGCTTTGGTAGGGAGGTGCCGGATGCGTTAGGCCGCTGCTCGCGATAGAATTCCACCAGGGGAACAGCAACTTCCAGCAGGACCTCGCGCAGATCGGCACGTGCGATCGAAACCGAAAAGCGTAACAGTGAACCGCACCGATTCCGCTGCTCATCACCTTCGAGTATGATCGGTGCCAGCAGCAATCGTAGGTGGCTACAGTCACAGCCACTGTCCAGCACTAGGCCCGCGTTACTGACGTCATTCGCACCGAGCCCAAGCCCGAGATTGCCAATCGAACGGAAGAACCGATCCGCCTTCGTTTGCAGCTGCTGTACACTCGCCTCGGAGAGGGGGGATTCCACCGTGCTCAGCTGACTGCTGCTTTCCAGCAAAATATCTTCATGCAGCAGCACCAGCGCGATGGCGGCTACGCGCACGTTAAACTTGGAAATGTCCGCATTTGCGTCCGGATCGATCATGCGCCGGCGGCTGGCGGCCGAGGTCGCCGTCGTTCTCGACGCCGTACTGTTCGAGGTGAACGAGCTGGTCATGGAGCTGGTGGATGAGATGATTGATTCCGAGTAGTCGTCACCCCCGTCGTCACCGCCCCGGTACGCGTCGCGCTGCAAAAACTCCACCTGCTCCTCGATCATCGTCTGCATCGGATCGGCAAGCGACCAGCCCTGATTGATGCCGATCCCCCCGCCCATCCGTGTCATGTTGTGCTGGTAATCCATTTCGGCAGCCGACGCTGCTTCGTGGCGCTTGCCGGCCGCTGCCTTCATCTCCCTTGCGGTCGGTGGCGGCGGTGGTTCCTCGTTGCCGCCCAGAAAGCTATCACAAACCAACACGAGCGAGTGTAGCTGGCGGGGGGTCAGGAATAGCTGGATCGAACCAACGGACAGCTCCAGCTCCACGTTCGGTCCGGGCAGATTGTCCGCTTGCTTCATCTTCAGCCGTATCTCCTGCCTGGAAGTGATCTTGCCAACGATTATCTCGCCGGACCGATACATTCGCAACCCGGAATCGCCCAGCTCATCCTCGCTCTCGGCATCCTCCTCTTCGCTCGGATCCGTTTCACGGTCCGTGCCGCTACTGTTGCTACGCCTATAAAACTCGGTCCCACGGCTAGTGGGACTGCTGCTACTATCACATGCGCTTGTGTGGCTATAGCTAAAGTATCCATCCCCTCCGTCGCTCGGCGGTGCGTTCGGTGGCGAGCCACCTTCCGACATGTGTGAGATCGTGCTACGGAACTGTTCACTGTCTATCATACTTTCGGCATACGGCGGAACCGCCGTGGTCGATTCCGCCGCATCCGTCGTACGCTGCTGGTGACGGCGCATACGCGGATTGTCTATCCGGAACTCTTCGGTGTAGAAGGTGATGCCTTCGATCGTTATGTGATGGGTGGCGTGTGTCGCAATTAGGAACGATTTTTGCTGCTGCTGCTGCCTATTGCTGCTTCCACCACCACCAGCGGTGACAGTGTGATCGGACACATCTGACCCGGATGAGGATGAGCTGGATGTTTTCGGGCTACGATCGGGCGGATCATTACCAGCCTCATTCTGGTAATCGATACTGAAAACGGGGGGAAAAAAATAAAAAAATGAAGATTTTTTTCACTGTCCTTGGGAAAATGTTTGCAGCGTTACCTACCTTTTGATTTTCACTATCACAGCCACCCCTCGATCACCTTCCGGTGACACATATTCTATTCTAATTTCGCTGTCATAAAGTTTTGCCTTAATCCTATTTAGCACTGTAAATGGAAGAGCAGAACGAGTTTTGATTAGCACATTAACGGTTTGATCGGCCTGCCATACAATCATCCACACAGCTGTAATACTAGTAAGTGAAGAAGAAAGTCTAGACAACAGTTTTCCATGCTGTGGGCGCGTGCATTCGCTACAACATCGTCGTCGGCAAACGCACACGGGCACACACGGGTTGAGATAACGTAAATAAAAACAACTTCCACAACAATGCTGATGTGCTGTGTGGGTCCACACGCCGCCGTATCGCGCCCGGTCCGAATCCCGAAGAACTCTACCAACACTTCGGTAGCCTGGCTCGGCCGCTTGAAGCGAACCCCAGGAAAGGCACAGCCGCAAAGCGAAAAGGTAAGCCGGCCAGCCAATCTAATCATCAGCGACTTTGCCCGCTTGCGCACCGTAAATTAGGTCAATCCGATGCCTGAGCTGTGCCTGCTGTGCTGGTGTTTTGTTTCCTGCCAATGAGGTTTACACCCATTGGTGGTGTTTGTTTGCTCTCACACACACACACCGAAATCTGTCCTGGTCAGTGCTGTGCATCCTTGACACGCGTACCCGGGAGTCGCGCATTTTAATTTCTAATTTCACCTACCGTTGTCAATGATTTGTGCAAAGTTCTCCAGCCCTTCCATGGCACTCGGGGGCAACTGTTGGCCGGAACCGGACGCACTGGCATGATGCCCCCCCCGTCCCGAACCGCCGTGTGTGGAGTGGTGTCCGTCCGCTATACTACCGCCGGTGCTTTCCCGTTCCAGATATTCCTGCGCTAGCTGCATCGAGCTGGACATTGAGGACCACATCGATTCGAGCATCGAGGTACCGTCGGTGGGTCGGGCCTTCGGGCGCAAACTTATCATTAGGTTGGACACCTCGATCGAGCTGTCCTTGGCGAGTAGTGAATCGTACGGCACGTTCACGGTAACCGAACCGATGTGGCCGCCCGTTACCTCGATGCCCCATCCTTGCCCTTCGCACAGTTCATTTAGTGCCTGAAATGAGAGATCGAGATGGGAAATGATTAGCGGACTTGTAAGCGTGACCATGTGTAGGATAAATTCATTTTTATAGAAGAAGTCAACAACTAAAAATTTCATAATGTAGATAGAGTATAGAGAAAAGGCCAAACTACGTCCAAGGACTTCTCACAAATTTTCAGGTCAAGAACCGCATACGCAACCTTTATCTCTTCAACCGCGGAATGTTGAACATCGAAAAAAACAAACTCATTTCACCCACATAGGTGATAATGTTGAACGACCATGTCTCCGAAACGCGTGGACAACAGTGTTCCGCGTTTCGTTCCGCGGCGACGCGGTTCAGGGTCATCGCAGACCCTCGAAAATTATAACCGGAATACGTCTGTTGAGCCGTTGCCGCTCGAGAAGCTGTTGAATGTGAAACGAGTTGTTTCGCACATGGCATATACGGTCGCGGGGTGGTTTCCGCTTTTCTCTTCTTCTAAACGTCCGCATTTAAGCATACAGAATGGTGTTTCCAGAGCAACGACACATCGGGTTAGAAGGGCCACACCGAACGCCATAATCACGTGGAGGAGAAGAAAGGGCAGGGGGCGCGACGACGGCTTCGTTCGCCACACTTACAATCTAGACCAGCCGCGCGCAAAGTGTAAACGGTTGCCCGTTTTGTTTGGTCAGCACATTTTACCCTGTGCTGTTGCGCCACGTGGTGCGTGCGTGCTCTAATGCTGCCTTAGCCGATCGAGACAACGGAGGGATGAACTCTCGGTTTGCCTCTTGTTGGTATGAACTCTTGGTACGCTCTATTGCTACGCGCTTCATCGTGCTTGATCTATACAGATGCAAAGCATTAATAAGTGATGTCTTTGAAGTCTTTCGAGAACTGCTATTGGGGAACATTATTAGATAAAAAGAAAGTAAAGAAACGTAACATTTTAGAAAACAGGTCATTTGATATCATAAGACCATATTAGAAGGACATATAGGACAAAGCTCTCAGATGATATCACAACAGTAGCACCTAACATCAAACATCCAGTACAGCAACTTCAAGCAACTGTGTCATCTGTTTGAGGTACGTATATACTGCTAATTACTTAGTTCTCTTCTGCTACAGTACTGACTTCAGTATGTAAAATTATTTGCTACAATTGTGATATCATCTCTGTTAATGGGGTAGGATCCGAGACTCCTTCCTGGGTTACACAGGCTCTCCTACCCAACTCCTATTCCGTCACGTCCTCGTCGTACAGAGTGGTCGTTAAACCGAACTGCCACGAGGCCCTCCACGAGGTACCTGGGAGCTTGAGCGCAGGGCCAGTCACCCTGCCTCAAGTAACCTATCGACTACAGACAGCAGTTATAGTTAAGCGATACCCAGATAAAATTGGCAGAAAGATAAGAAAGTAAATAAGTGATATCATCTGAGAACGTTGTCTTAAAAGAAAATCACTTCAATGCAAATATTTTAAATAAATCCTAAATTAATTCTTAAGGACCCACTGCTCATACCATTGATTTTCCTAGTCCCTTCGGCTGCCATTATCTTGAATTTTAATGCCCATTTCTTCGCAGGGTTAAATCATCACATTCGAAAACGTTGCTCCCATCGCCATAGAGATCACACGCTAGAGCAAGTTGGTGTTTGTCCATGAAACGATCGACGCATAAGATCAAGTGTGCGTGCCCCATCAGTCACACAGTACTACTCTAGCCCTACCCCAGCAACAATGTGTCTGTTTGCTGCCAGGAAATGTAGTAACTGCCCGCGTGTCGTCTCCGGGAGTTGTGTGCGTCTTCGTTAACGATGTGCAGAAGAAGATCCAATGGCAGCCGCGCCAGGGATGAATCATTGAAATTGTAGCGCCGTTTTTCTTTTTTGCTGTATGAAGAACAGCATATGGCGGAAACAGCAGCGCATGTGTATTTATCACGCCCTTAGATCACGTTTTTTGTGTCAGTTAGTCGGGGAGGTTTGAAGAAGCGCACTGCTTGAAAACAATGTTACTAATCGTTTGCTTGTTTGTGATTGTTGACTGTGTGTTGGGAACGATTCCCCCAACGGGCCGCGGTACCATCCACCGCAAGTGAGCTTAATAAACGCATCGCACTCTTCCAATCGATACTGTCCGTGTAGCTGGGGGTATAGTGAGTACGTAACGTCCTTTAATGCTGTTTTATGAAGCAACGCTTATCGTAAATTAGCGACCAATCACACACACACACAAGTACAGATCAAATGGAAAGCGTGGCAGGAAATTGATGGACCGCCGGCTGACCCCACCCAACAATAGGTATGTGCCCTTAAAACCCTAACGGCGGCAAACACATGCTCTGTGTCTCCCACTGTCTCCCCCCGCTTGGCTTGTTAACGCACACGTGCCAGATTGGTGGGGAGCTAAAGAACCACCCTGTGTGGGCATATTAATCAATCAGAACACAATTACATACAACACTTCTCGCGGTGTTTGCATAATTTCAATGTCTTTGGCCGAGGCATTTGTCCAACCGAACGCTGGCTCAATCCGCCGGACCTTTTTGGCATTATGAATTTAAATTCAACCGTTTTGTTTGGTTACCGCTGGACATTGGAGATTTTTTTTTGTTTGCTATGGCGCACACTCCTAAACACAAACACATGGCCGTTTAGTCGCGGCACGTTTAGCGGTTCGTGTAAGTTTATTAGGTGGTAGGGTTAAGGCAGACAGCCCCCCGCGAGCCCGCGTGTTGCGTCTTTGGCATAATAATGAGATATCATTCGTTGGCAAATCGGTGTTGTGATGCAAAGGCGGAACACAATCGAAACGATTGTGCACCAAAATTTACAACCGCGATTTTTCGGATCGATTTTTAGGATTCTATGCGATTCCTTTCTTATCTGGATGACAAAACTGCATGGTAGGAAGAGGATCAATTTTATCCTAAAAACCTTTGCCTGTGAACGAACTACTCAAAATCTATTGCGTCTCACTTTCATTGCCTGCTTGCTCCAAACAAATGGCGCGTGGCAGGTCGCTTCATTTCGCAACCGTTTTGCGATTGAGCAAGGTCAGTTGTGTGGTTCAATGTGCCAATTTTTGCAGTTCGTTTTCTTTTTTCGGGGCACAGACGTGCAAAAATGAAAAAAAAACCTCCAACAAAACCGTCGCCCCGTTCTGTTTGCTTGCTTGAAGAATCGGCATAAAGGAAGATGTGCCTGATGGCAATCGCCTGGTCCATGTCTAGGTAAGAAAACAGAAGTTAGTAAATAACGAAAAAAAAACGGCAAAGCAATCGGTAGGAAATCCGAATCCACCCAAGTCGTCTCTTTTTTTACCCTGGTGAACCAACGAACGGAGACGGAGTGTTCGCGGTGGAGAGTTTTGATTAGTCACGTTTGGTAAAATATGCAGTTGCGTGTACACTTTCCGTGTGTCAAGGTTAGTGTCGACACGCAAATTATGTGTTGATGCGGACAATTTGCTACCCTGCTGGGTGCTTAGTGACACACAATCACAATCACAATGCATCAGATCACTTCTGCTCCGGTCAATTATTAAAGAGACTCGATAGTCACCTCAACGGCAAAGCTGTGTCCATTCGGGAGGAAGTGAATGAAAACGCGTAAGCTACGCATTGACGAACGCTGCTAACACAAATAATCAACCTTTCGCAACACGGAACATCGGTGGTATCCAACCGCGGAATATCGTTTCGGTTACGACGCGAAATTTGCGTCGCAATCGAGAACAAACGGCTTCCACGGGTGTACAGACACACACACACACATACAGCGAGACTTGGCCGATTCCTCGCGACGCGCACTAGCTACAAGGTTTTCGTTCCATTTTTGGATTGCCTGCAAATAACCGGACCTACCACCAAGTCCGGCCACTACCGTTGATACACTCACATTGGTGCAATTTCTTCACTAACAACCATCACCACTACTGCTGCTGCTGCTGCTGCTGCTGCTGCTCGTAGCAAACACCACCAGGTTCAAGGAGCTCGGAAGAAACGCCATCCAAGACATGGGTGCACCACCCCCCCCCCCCCCCCTCCACTACCCAAACCATTCGCCCGGAAAGACCACCACCGGGTAACGGCTGTTTTGCGGCAATCAGCTGTTAATGAAGCGCACGCGCTTATGTGCGTGTTGTTGCTTTATGTCTCTCGCGATCGCGATCGTGGACTCAGCGGGGACAACCTTCAACTTGGCGTCGCCGAGTTTGCATGCGCTGGGGCCAGCGCCAGCATCAGGAAGCCTTTAAAGGCACCACCACCCAAACATGGAATTAATCAGGTAGCCATCGTTGGGACGACGCCACACTTCTTTGCCGATGATGATCATGAACTTGGCCAGATGGATGGCAAACAGACGATAGGGATAAGTTTGGCTCACCATCTTTAGGATCTGTCGACACGCACCGAAAGGAACAAACTATGAGCGGAACCCTTTTGCGAACAGTTACCACTGTGCTACGGTATCTACTTTACCACGGCTTGGGTGCAATTTGTGCTGACCTTTAGCAAACGGTAGCCCTTCCTTCATATGCTATCGAGACTGCTAGCAGCGGTCGGAAGTAGACAATAGCGGTAAAGAAACAGAGGCAAGCTTATGAAAACAAGTTCTCCGTGCATTTAACGGTTCAGCGTAGTGTGACTAATAATTTGTGCCATTAGAGGTTTGCATGCGTTGCCAGGTCTGAAAGTGAAGGCAAGTACCGAGAATAATGGTTTCGATTGCAAGCCCTCAGTGCGATCACCATCATCAATCGATTATCGTAGTTAAACAAACTGAACGGCGAAGATAGCATCTGCTCTCTCATCTAAGGTGATCAGTACAGAAGCTTCGGGGCCACAAGTTGTTAATACACAGCAACAGCTGTCGAGTCGGGAATGGAAGACCGGGAAGTGAAAGCTCCAGAGTAAAATCCAATGTGTGTGTGTGTGTGATTAGTTTTCTTTGTTCAAGTTCTCCGCACTCGCCCTACTACACGGAAGGTTTGCGAAGGAACGGGCACAGCTTCCGAGACACACAAACAGCCCTTACCAACCTCGCTAAGATAAGTCTCCACCCCCCGACACGGCATCAAACACTTTTCTATTGGATTTCAAGATCTGGAACCCATAGCACCTTGCTGGCGTCAAGTGAATGCCAGCTTTGTTGGCACCGTTCAGTCTGTAGGGAGGCCTTCCCAGAGCGGCGGTTGGAAGACCAAGATGACATTTGGTTTAAGAGGTCGATGGTTTGCGAATAAAAAATAAATAAAGCATGGCTTAGTGCATTCCTCCTGCTACTAGTTGAGAGGGAACAGCCCACGAAGAAATGTCATATTAAATTTCATTCCGACTGTAAAAGTCCTGCTGGAATGTAGTAATTAAAGTGGGGGCAGTAGTTGAGGGTTTCTTTTCTTTGTTTCAAGCTAGAACTCATAGCGGCAATACATATTGCTTCGTCTAGTTAGGCGCCATTCGTAGGCTCACAAGTGTATGATCGGTCCTGGTTGGTTCTGGTCCATATTGATCCTGATGCTTGTCGGAACGCGAGACGGCTTTCCAGCGCACGTCCAGCTAATCACGCTGATCAAGGATGACTCAAAGTGTCGAATGCAACATGAAATGTAATCCCTTCAACTACGGACGCGTCTGCACAGTGCGCGCGTCGGCTACAGAGATTAGTCTACACTCTCAGCTTCCTTTTAACCTCAATTTTCACTGCTGCTTCGGCACGCTATGATTGCTAGTGACACACGCGCACACGCCAAAAGCATCAAATCAGTGTCGGGGGGAAAAAAAATCCCTGTAAAACCCCACTGCCGATCTCTCCCATAAGGTGCACATGGTAAACTCCCGCCCGAGAACCGCTGTGGGAGAGAGGGGCAACCCCTTGTGACAGATAAGCTCTGCTGCCCTATGGTACTACCAACACTCGACACTCGTGTGGCAAATTGTTGGCACTGGTGGTACTACCAACACGAGCAGCCACGAGTGCGAATTCTCGCCGTCTCGCCCGAAGTAGGGTAGCAGGGAGGGGAGGATGGAGTAGGACCGTGTGCGCGCTTCAACAAACTCGACGATGCTTTTCAATCCGTATCACTTCCAGACGATTGGCTTTCGAGACTTTGTTAGTAAACAGTGTCCGACAACAAGTGGTGGCCAGGTGTTGGGTAGTGAGGGCCAGGATTCTTTGCCACAAATAGCGAGCCAATATTCAACAACTGCATTATTGGAAACAATATTCGAAATAAATTAAATGAATTCTTCGGGCTGAAGCGACCCAATTTTTTCCGAGGGAGTAGGATGAATTGATTAAGCACAACTCTAATAAATGGATTCCGTGGGTCATTACACTGGTAATGAATTTGACCCTTCCCGTTCCCTGGTGGGTGATATGGAAGGGCGCTCGATGTGATTGTCCGTCAGTTTAATGACAGTCCTCATCAGATTGATGCGTTATGTATCAACAAGCTTCATATCGTATTAAGTGATTGATTGATTGTACAAATTGTACTTTCTTCCTACAATTCATCTCCAACAAGATGTCAACATATATTGAATCTCTCCAAACTCCTGTCCCAGATCAGTCCGACTCTTTCAAAGCGTCGCCATTGCATGCGACGAAATTAAAATGCATCCCGCGAAACACGGATGGAGGAGAGCACAACAATAGCGCGCCTCAAGACTCATTTATTAGTAGAGTGACTCGCTCGGGGTTGCTCGTTTCATTTTATTTGGAAGACACGAACCAACATCACACAACTTCCTTTGTTCGGGTACGTACATGCCACATAGGGCATGTCGTGTCTTTCGTTAAAAAAACAACATCAAACTACGCACAGAGCATGCACTCTCTCTGCACAAACGATGCGCTTCATCTATGCCCTGGATGGATGCTCTTTTCCAGCAGCATTATTACCTGCTCCTTCACGCCCATCCGCCATCGTGTAATGGGCAAAAGGCACTCGGGTGGGATGAGAAAAACAAAGAACGGGGTGGAACAACTGTGAACTTTTTGTGACGCTCATGAGTCATGCCTTGACGTGGCTAAAAGTGCGTTCAAAAGTAGCGTCAAAAATTGCGCGCTGTGTGCTATTGCTTTGCTAATTGATTAATTATACCGTGTACATTTTTATTCCTTGTTTTACATAAAATGCAATCCAACTAATACTGCACCACCCCATCCTATGCATGTGCGTGGTGGTGTGCGCATCATCCATCAGGGATGTACCCATCCACAAACAAAGACTCCTTGAGACGAAAGTGTCTCGGCGTGAATGTGATAAAGCAAAAAGCGGAGGTATCGATGCATGACGCGGACACAGCTAGACGGTATGGCGAGCAGAAGACCGTTTGCGAAGCGAGGGCACACAACACGGTCAAACCAGCAGCCAGACGACGGCAACGACCGATGTCAGAGACCAAGGGAACCAGCAGGGAACTTGATAGGTCGGAGGAAGACGCGATGATTATCAATCGAAGCGTCCGAGATGGGGAGAAAGGATGTAAAGCAAAACGTTTGCTAAAATTCACCAGTTCACCGCTGCCATCTAACGCAACAGCGGTCTAGCGATTGAAGGAAACCCCGTCTGGAGGAATCGCGGGTCGTGAGGGACACCACAAAGGAAATGAAAGGAAAATGGTAAAATGCTGAACTACGCCCGGGGAGGGTGGATAGAAGTCCAGACTTCCTTTTCAATTCGCCCGAGCTCCACAAGACGGAGGTGATCAATTTTCTCCCCCCTGGAAGAAGCGGGATGCAAGAAGGGTGGCGTGCGAGGAGTGGTTTAGGGAAGACAGCCACAGGAAACACCTGAACTCGCATGACCCTAAAAAATCTTGACGTATCGTTCGGAAGTTTATATCCGCGTGTACGTGTTTGGATTAGATATTGATGTTTTGGAGCTCTGGATTTACGATGCGAATCCAATATGGCGCTGGCAGTAGAAACTGGAGACTTTAGCATGTCTAATACAGCTGCCAGTTCTAATCATATCATTTAAATTGTCATTCCAACAAGCCCCAACACGTTCAGTTAAACGTCCCCAGCGTACTGACGAGAAAGCAAATCAGCTGGAAACGAGACAAACATTCGCAAATCACACAGCACAGCAGCAGCACCACTCCAAGAGGTTTGTGCCTTGGCTGGCTGGCTGGTTGAAGGGGGCTGCAAAAATCAAACCAGTAATTTTGTGAGTGAGATCAGCATCAACCATCATCATCACACACACACAAAAAGAAAACCCAAATCATATTCACATCAACGCCCAACTCCTTCCCTCCCGGAGAAGGAGTGTAGTGTTGGCACCAGAAGATCTTTGAACCGGTTTCGATCAACCAACAGCGACGGCCCGCGACCACATAAAGAATCGCCAGCCTGCCTCAGCCCGAGAGTTAATGGGTCGTTGTTGCCGACGCTGGTTTTGCTGGTGAAGCAAAAACGCGAGACGTTGGGTACGCACTGCGGTAAAACCTGCTGCGAGTTGACATGTGGAACGCGAGCAATTTTTGCTAAGGGATGACTGACTTGGAGGCAGCGTCCACAACATTGATCCGCACGTATGTCTATGACTCATGGTAGATCCACACTAAGGAGTTGGACGATAAGAGAATAGTTATTCCAGACCCACCACCGCACAGGAGAAACTTATATGGGTGCAATTTTTTAACTTAAAATTTAAACTTCAATGTTTAAACTTGAGCGCTAAGTACAGGCCAGATGTTTGAAGGTTCTCTCTCAATGCGCTAGGGTCAGCAGATGCGCAAAGCTATGAAGAACTAAGAACCTCGCACAAATTCTTCCTCCTTCTCGGCAGTAGAAGGTTCCACAGACGGATGGACCACGGATCATCATCAAGCGGGGCTTTTGATGGAAAACTATGCAAAAACCTACGGCCATAACTACCCTACTGCAGCCATTGTACGGAAGTGTAAGCAAAAACAAACTCTTTACGCATGATAAACGGACAGCTACACGTACTCGACCATCACCACCACCATCCGAGCTTATCTTGGTAGGTGGTGGAAGAGTTTGCTGAAGTAAGACAAACCAATCCCACACCAGTTGCGCAGTCCGAAAAGAATGGCCCCGCGAACTCATTGAAGCGTATCATCTTAAAAGCGCGCGCGATTGACGGTGTTTTGTGCGTAGGTTGTTTTGTCCGAGCTTCTTCTCGCCACCAATCGTACAGGCAATAAATGTATGTGTATAGTAAATGTAGAATTGATTAACGACGTGGCTTTTAAAGGTGCTGTAACGATGCTTCCTCATGTTGTCCATTTAGAGAGAGAGAGCGAGCTCGGATCGTAACTTGATAATAGTGCGTTGAAATGAATTTTCCTTCGCTTTTTGCAATGTAATAAATTCTTACATCTCACAAACTTGCATGCCTTCTCTACAGCAACAAAAGAATGCAAAAACGGCGCCATCACCGGGGCGACACACGGGTAACGCGCAATTGATTCCACGTTGGAAACGACACACACCTCCCTATCGAAATCTTAACAGCAACAATTCAACAACAACCCCCATTCGCCCCGCAAACGGCAAGCAATCGGTTTGATGCACTCCCCAGCTGTGACCATAATAACAACTGCTGCTACAACAGCTTTTCGCGCGAATCAAAACAAAACTTCTCCTCGGGCCCACTTGGGTTGTTCTGAAGTACAGCGACGCTCATCAGCGTTTGTTGCCGGTTGCAGGAGGAAACAGCTTTGCGCTGACCGATGATACGAGCACTTTACGCCGTAAAACTCATCTTCATCAGCAGCTAGGTGCACTCGTGAACCGCGTGACGAAAGATCTGTGGTCGTCGTCGCGTCGTCTCTGTCTGGGGATATTCTAGTAGCAGCACCGGCATAGCTACTTTACATGACACGTTCTCCCACTGCCGGCCAGCCAGCACTATTTATAGCCGCGTTCCTTCCACTAAACGACGACGACTCGATTTAACGCCGCCGCGCGTCTGACCGGTGTTGTGATGGTGGTCTTCACCAGTATGGTATTCTCCTCCTGATCGACCAGTTTTACAAACGGAACTCAACTCTAAAAATTATAATATTACATTCCGACAGGGAAGAGGCGTTAACGTAATCGCAAGGTGTGATTCAACCCATTTTGAATGAGTTTGTGATGAAAACACTTCAGTTTTGCTATTACGCCTTTTTGTCTGATCGGAAGACTGATCGGATATAGAACCATTTTCTGTAGTTATCAATGTCTGTTCTTGGGGACGGACGGTCTAACAAGACTGGATTGTCCGGCACCATTCTCATGACATGGCCATCCTGCTGTAGTCTGGCCAGAGCTTACAGAACATCTCCAAAATGCGCTTGAGCATTTTTCTTTGAAATGCAGCCCTTAAGATTTCGTCACTTTTAGGCAGACACCGTGTCTTAAAGGCTTATGTGAGTTCTAGGACTGTACAGTCCCAGCTACATCCTGAGGGGAGAAGACTGGCTACAGGCCTATCTCAACTAATGATAGATGAAGCTTTGGACGACTTCAAAGGTACGATCACCTGTCAGTACATGACTGCTAATTAAATCAGTAACTTAGTACTTGTTCAGTGCAATTGGCTCGTTCTGAGCTTCCACTTCAATAGGACTGAAAGTCAGGTGACACGCCAAATTCTAGCCACAAACCTGTTGATGTGAACGAGATGATCGTAACGGAGCTTAAAGTATCTGTCACTGCCTTATGTTACCATGGCAACCAACTGCACAGTAAAAAATCAAATCAAAGCACACAGAAAAAGCTGTAAAGCTGAAGTGTGTGCTTGAATCACACACTTTTTGCAGAGTTACTCTGTTATTGCTCGCAAGACAAATTACGCATCATTGACCGATAGCACGGTAAATAAAGATAACATAATGCGCTCGCCTAGTACAATTTCATCCATCACACCGGCGGACTAGTTTACGTTGTTAAATTTGTCCAGCCGAACGTAATGAGCGAAACTAACACGGAAAATACGGCAAGCAAAATCTCGCGCCATGCAATAAACAATCCGACATTCGTCACACCGCAGGAGCAGAGCACGAGGAACCACCAGGGCCCCCAACACAACGGTTGAAGTGTGTCACATTTGCGCTTACGCAAATGAGCAATAAAATCGAACAAAACACAACGCAATTGCAAACTGGCTAAGGCCAATCGAACCAATCCGATAGGTGGGGTTAGTTAGGTGTGTTTAGTGAGGGGTGTTTATTCATTCCAAGCTGCTGGATTTCTTGTTTGCTCTCTTGCAGTTGTGTTTATTTTTATTACTTCTGCTGCAAAGTTTTAATGGTGATTTGATTGAATTTTCTTCGCTCCTGTTTCTTCTCTGCACACCTCTCTGATAATACGGTTCTACGTATCACCAAAGCAGGCCAATTCGTTTCTAGGTCAATGGCAACTTTGTCCAGATCCGATTGCTGTTTTTGTCTTCAATTTTATGTGATCCCACACCAACCTTAATCCCTTCTCAGAAGATAAGACATCAGGAGGGTGTGGACCAACAAAAATTGGTACCATAAAGGTAACGCTGAGTGTAACACTATCAAATATCAATTTGACACCACAGTGACTTGACGTCGTAGAAATCAATAGCGCAGGACCCGATGTCTACTGTACCACCGCAACCAACCCATCCATGAAAATGGCACATATTGGGCCGATTGACATTTCCATTATTAATTATACATGAAGCCCTTTCGCACTCACCTGGCAGTAAAGTGTGACGTTGTTCACGGTTCCGGTACCATTGTAGAAGTCGACGTTCAGCTGATCGAGCGTCAGCTTCTCCTCCAGAAACTGGCCCAAATAGCGCTGGAGCAGAAAGCGGCAGATCTTCTTCTTGATCACGTCCGACCAGGGCGCATACCAAGGCATGATGCTGACGATGACGCAGGATGTTCGTCCGTGGCGTGTTTGTGGCCGGTTCGCCCCGGCACGGATCGAATGACGGAAATACGATCGACCGTTGATCGAACGCTGGTGAGCCGGCCGAAAACCTTCGCTAGGCTTGTACACGTTAGAACACGTTAATCAGTCGCGTGTTGGGTGTGCGTGTGCGCGCGTGTGTCGTCGTTATCGGTTTGCTTGCCGATTAGGGGCCAATATTCACCTCTTTCTAGGGTAGGCTATGCACTTCACAGGTTTGATAAGCAAGTTGTGTGGCTGATTTTAGTGCGTGGAACAAACTGCTCCCCGTTACACGTACGTACACTTTACTATTCTGTCACACTGCTGTTGTAATATTACAACCGTTCACCAGACATTTGCTCAACAAAGAAAACAACCGTTCACCACCACACGCGAGAGAATAAGAACTGAATACTTGTATGAACACTTTGCGAGATGTGATCTCTTCTTCTTTACTGCTGCTGCTGCTGCTGTTGCTGTTGTTAGCCCGATAGGTTCACTGAAGATGTTGGCCTTTTGGGGTTGCGGATCCCGTTTCCTTTCCAGGAGTCTTTTTAGTGCTTTCTTGTGGTAAAAAAAAAGTTATGTTCTCGGGATAAATCCCTATCCCAGGGATCAGTAGCCGTTGACGATGACGGATCAACAACAGCAATGGTCTACACCCAACGGCTGGCTACTGTGATCTGCGATGCTGCTAATGCTGCTGCTGCTGATGCTTGGTGGTGATTTCTGCAACTGTGTTTGTACCTTCGATTACCTCTTCCGTTTCGTTCGCACTCTTTCCAACCACTGTGAAGCATTGGACCGTTTTGGTCTTTCCGCTCGCTCTCACACTCGCTATGTATTGCGATTTCTTTGTTCACGCTCGCAGCACCCGCGCACACTCATACACGCGTTCCTTCTCTTCCTACCACCAGCTGTTCACTCTAAACACAACAGCGCACCATGCGCGATCTGTCAAAATTACCACGGGACAAAACACACACGCGTGTGTTTTTGCTGCCGTTCAAACAGGGAAATCCGCACGTAAAGTAGGCGAAATTTTGTTGTTTAGAGCAGAGGCCTATGAAATAAAAAATAAAGGACAACATATTATTTGAAAGGGCTTATTGGGTAAAATCAAAAACGTTATTATTACTTAAACTATTTTCAAAAAGTAGATAAGATAATGTTTTCTGATTAGGCATCTACACACGCACTTTATGTTCCCCGGGCAAACCATAGTCAAAGTTCTCCAAATCACCCTTTTCCCTTCTACACGAACGCGGTACGTATTCACACAACATCAACAGTATTTCAACACAACGGCGCGTTTGCTGCGCTGCACCACTACTGGAGTGTGCGAGTGTGCGTGAGACCGTGCGCTAGCTGGCTTCGTCGTAGTTTCTGTTTCGTTCGTTTCGATGAAAACAACCCCGTCGCAGCACTTTTCCCGTTTCGCGTCTGCACACACAACACCATAAGCGAATGGAATATGGCCCCCAGGAAGAGAGATGCGGAGACTACTTTGTTAGAATTTGCTTCAAGAGCTCCCTGTGAGCTGTAATTTCCATAGGAACTTTTTTTTTTCTCCGTATCTCACCTTCACAAGCAGTGATTTCCGATGATAATTTTTGATTGAATCAGATTTAAAGAAAACTAATCCCAACTTTTTTGTAAGTTTTCTAAGCACTCTTACCTCTTCGGATGTTCCACAAAGCACCACAAAAAAGCACTTATTTTTCCACACTGTTGTGTTTACTCACACCTCTTTCGCAAATGCATTTGCGTCTCTCTATCTATCGACCAGCACTTCCAGCTCTCGAGATTGTGAATGTGCGGATCGCGATGTCTCGAGCGGGTTCGCTCGTGTGAGTTATTATACTTATTATTATTTACGTAATTAATCGAGTGTTGCTGCTGCTTTCTGCAACCACGTTCAACACATTCGCGATGAATGCGTTGGTTCCGCTTGATTTTTTTGTTCCCCAACACTCGTCTAGTCGCTGGTCTGTCTCGATTTACCCGTACGCACTGGCAAATCGCACTTTTTGCGTTGTTTCTTTCTCAATGAATGTTTCTATGCTGCGTTTTTCTGCACACTGCTTTGTTTACCACACTGAACCAACATTTATATGCAGCTGGCCAGGTTAGTACATGGCGCGTCGACTGTCATTGGGGCATTTGACGTTTGGGCTTTAAATCAAATGTTTATTTTTTCATGAAGGAACAGAAAATTACAAAAAAACGTTGTTTCACAATTTTCAAACGCTATTTTATTTTTTTTTAATAATATTTTTTTCTTCCAATTTATTATATTTTGCAGTCTACTCGCTCGAGCAGGTAAAATTAAGTTTTTGTATTTTTGGGCGGTTCTACGCTTTAAGCTGTTATCGAGCAAATACATTTATATTGTTAAATTACTTTATTAACGCAACATATTCGTACCCTTTTTTTTAATCTACATGCCACGTTGTGCTTCGCACTAGCACCACCTGCATTTACTCATCCTTCGCACCCGGTCCCATCCTACATTCGGGATACTTTTCCGTCAAAAAGCTGCGTACTTCGCCCGTCTCGGCCATCATCCGTAGCCGCACCTTATCCTGATTGCGCAAATACTCCTGCTTCTTCTGGTAAATATCCCACGACCGGAACTTCGTATAGAACGGAGGGAACTTTTTCTTCTGCAGCTGAATCTTCCCATCCATGCAGTACTGCGTGAAGTCAAGAATTTCATTATTTTCTAGCTGCTCCTCCGTGCGACACACCGTCGGGCTGGCAACCACTTTCGGGAAGTTCATATTTTCCGGCCGAAATTCCACCACATGCAGTCCCTTCTCTTCCGCTATCTTTTGATGATCCTTTTGCTGAAGCAATCCGATGAAGAACGCTTTCACCACGTGCTGCACGTTGGTGGATCCCTCGCATTTGGCGCGCAAATCTTTAATGCCCAGCACCTCACACACCGTTCGAATGGCCCGGTGACACTTCAGCCCGAAGCCTTCCGGTTTGCGCTCGACAAACAGTTTCGTAGCACCGAACTGGCAGTGGAAATCGTGAAACACCGTGTGTCCATTGCAAAGATCAAAGTGCATCAGTTTCTGACCGGCGCGGTTCTTCGCCTGCCGCAGTGCGGCTCGTCCTTCGATTGCCTTTCCGAATCCGAACCCAGCCAAACCGTTTCCATTGCCCGTAACGACCATCGCCGAAACACGACGCTTTCGGCCATGGTTACCCTTCATGTTGACGACCGCCTTAAGCTCCAAGCACTTGGTATCGAACCCAACGAATTCATCCTCACCGATCGCATCCGGCGGACCGATGCTACGGCCCGGCATTTTCGATCCGGACCATCCACGCTCGAGCGGACTTAGCTTCAGGCGCTTAAAGTTAACCATTTCATCGCGGATGCGCCGCAGCTTTGCTTCACGCTCCTTGTCTTCCGGAAGCTTTTGCTGCTGCACCAGTTCCCGGCCACGTATCACCGGTGCGGAAAGTCCGGGCCATACCATGTTGGCTTTGCCGTACCCAATAACCTGTCCTCGGTTTAGATCCTTCGCAGTGATGCGTCCGGAACCCTTGCCACGGCCACGCTTCTTACCGGCATTACTGACTGAGATGACACCCTTCCATATCTGTTCCGCGGGAACTAAAAAACAGGATGAAGCGAGTGTTTGTTAAAAAGGCCACCGAAGGAATACAACAACACGGATTCCACTTACGTTTGTTGAAGAAACTTGTTTGCCTCACATTACATAATGTAGGAACGACAGGTTGCAGCAGTGTGCGGTCACGATTCTCCTCCTTTGCCGGCTTGTGGCTGCTGGTAAAATGCAGCGCCCTTGCTGCACTACACAGTGGCACGGTTTGGCGACCAATGTTTAGTGCCGCAAATGCACGTAGCAGCGAGTCGCCGGACGACACGATTCGAAACATGACGACGACCCGTTTTACCTCACTATCGGCGTTACAATAAACAACAACGTCCTGGAACTTGTGCGGAAAAGCGTGATTCTGTTGCAAAACAAAACAATGAATGAATGACGTTAATGACGTGTCGTGGTTCTACTAACACCCGCAGGTGGCGCTGTTGTTTATCGAGAAGCTTTCGCTACTCGCCGTTTGAGCGCTGCTATCGCCAAAAGGGTTGGGACAGGGTGGTGTTTATCAGTCGGAAAGTTACAAAGCGTTACATCATGTTACATGCTTTTAAGGGTTGGGATTCATTTGAGAAACCAGGACAATAATTTCGCATGATGACAAGACAGATCTCGCATATTGCCCGTTGAAATAAATAAAAAGCTTCCCTCATGCTCTGAAAAGCATTGAAACAAACTTCAACACTTGCCCAACAGCACTGACCCGCAGCACACTTCTGAAGCTGCGGGTCGTTCCACACCAAAAATCCGCTCCAACGCTTTGCCATTGCGAACGGTGCGTCATCGATTTCCTAATTCGCGCTGTATTTGTCAATTTTCCATCGTTTCAGCAGCAGCAGCAGCAGCAGTCGCATCGTTTACCAACGAATTGTTTGCCGTACACTTGAATGTTAATTACTTTTTTTCACCCCCAATCAAACGACCCAACCTGCCAAACAATGGCTGCGACTATGGCCATTCCTCTCGCTCGCCTGCTCGGTCCCCTGTGCGGTGGCAGTCTGTGGCCACCACGGCAAATGTTGATTTGTTTCGTTATTATTGTTTCTGCCCTGTCGTCGTTGCTGGGTTCGCCCCGTTCGGCCGAATAATCGTAACCCAAATTGTATCCAAACACAACCGACCCTGCCGAGTGTTGGTGGTGGCAGAGCCATCCCTGAATCAGATCATCATCGATCGAAAAAGCTTTCAAATGGTAACGGGAAAAAGGGAAAGGGAGTTGTGCGGGGAGGGCAAACAAAATAAGCAAACTTGTGGTACACACTTTGGCAAGGGGAGAGGGTGCCAAGGTGAACGAGAGAGCGAGGAAGTCTTCTGCCAAACAAACAGTCCAGTCCCTGGTCTGTCAGCCAGTCAGTCAGTCAGTCAGTCAGCCGCCCAGTGCAGCGCAGTGTGGCGTGCTACTACACAAATGCAAACAAACAATAGGAACGATATTTTTCAAATTAATATTAAAATAGTACGCGCCGGGAGTGCTCTGTACACTTTTGCCAGCTCCAAATAAATGTGATGCCACTTTCGCTCGGTTTTTCGGAGCACGTTGCCATGGGAGATGGAGTGAAGCGCGTGATGGGTGAGCGGTAAACTGAACTGAACATTTGCAACAGTTTGAAGCAAACGCATCACCATGGGCAACCGAAAGTGCTCCATCTCTTAGTAGGCGAAGGTTTCTACATGGACCTTTAAGAGGGAGTTTTACCAAAAAGCTTCAACAAATTTTTGCGATATAATTCGATTTAAAAATGTGAATATGTTTTGCAACGAACAGAATGCGCCTTTTACCCAACCTCCGATAAACACTCTCCTTGCCAAACAAATTGAGCAAACATATTAAAAATGCATATTGATTCATCCATTATCCCCGATTCGCAGCGTTCAAAGCCACGCGAATGCTCTAAAATCGTCTATCGTTTTGTGGATTTTCCATCAGGCCTAGCCAGGACAGCAAGGCATCACGCAGGCACGCAAATGGTGTTTGTTATCTTAGAGCTACAGTTCAATATTTACCCTTGAAACAATGTATGCGTGCGTGTGATGGCGTCGTATTTGCCCCCGGGGACTGTAAAACGGCAATTCTACCATCCCTCGCGATCCTAATCCTGCGAACCGATGATGATGATGATGAATGTGGGCAAAAACTGAGAGAAGCGAAAATGGCTTTTCCCGTTCGAATACGACGACCGAACGCATCCTTCTCGGCTAGGTTTGCACTTAATTAAATTTTCATGATAACCGCCCCAACGCAAGTTGAGTTAGCCTCGACGCATTTTCCTCCAGTCGACGACATCAATCATTCAGACCGTTTACCACCACCGTTTTGACAATCGTACGTTTGGCATGACATTTATCGCTTTTGCACAACGGTTGGTTCCACAGTTCGGCACTCGTCCAGCATAACCCACCCTGGGGACTAATGAGACGACGGTAACGTAATCGCATTCCGGAACACTCGGGGACGCATTGGCTGAATGTTATCTGTCAATCCGTAGCGACATCTCACGTGGTGGCCGCTTCCTCATCACACCGGGAGGCTGTGGTGTGTTGGTAGTGTTGGTAGAATGTTTACATTTCGTTCTGCCGTTATCATATCGTAAATCTTCATCTAGGACAGTGAGTTTTCCCTGGTACGGCTCAGTGCACGTGGATAGAGCCCGACGAGCAGAAGGCAACCAAAAGGGATCAAACACTGCTTTGGGTCGATTCCGGGGTTTCCGGGTGTGGATTGCCATTGGTGGAAAGCAACATCTAAAGTGCATATTTATAAAGTATTTAAGATGGTAAGCGTACTGATATCCTTGAAAGTCCTCGTAGGTAGGAGATGAAGGGAGCAGGATGATAAGCTACAATTAGTAACAAAAAAATGGGAAAGCGATTGTATGGGATTTTTGTAGCTCTAGCAGAAAGTTTGTTTACTTTTTTGCTATCAGTAGCCGGAGATTATGGGGATGATCCTCAATTTTTGATTGAACAATTGGCTTAGGATTGATTTTTAAATATGAGCTTATTCTTAACCATGTTAGGTTCATTACTATATATTTAAAATGTTGATCTACCAGAGATATGTTAATTATTAAGCAAAAAAGATTAGGTAGGTAGGTTAACTAAAGGTTTAACTAAATTTAACAAGAAAAACTTTAATAATAATGTCTTTAAAAAATTCAAAACTGCAGTGCCATAATTTCTCAAAAAAAATCAGAAAAAACAAATTTTATTGAAATGTTCACACAACTTTTCTTATTAAATTTATTATGATCGATAAAATGTTTACTAAGCCCTTTTTCTGGTTGACGGTGTCGAATTCGCTTCGGCGCTTTTCGATGGCCGATTGGTGTTTTCGTATGTAATGGCCAGTTTCCTAAATTTTTCATGCCTTAATCCATTATTTCGCATTTCTTTGATAAGTCCTTCTTCTTCTTCTGTGGCACTACAACCTCGAGAGGTCTCGGCCTGCCATTTCTGGCTTTCTGTGACTTAATTTTACCCGTAGAAAAGTAGTCAGCCTTTCGTACGGGGAGGCGGTCTGGATGGGATTTGAACCCCGGCCCTGCCGTGAGAAGACCGGCGCCGCTGTCGCCTCGGCCACCGGACCGCCCCCGTCCACACTTGTATAATTTTATCAGCATCGTATTTAAGATAATTCCATAAATAAAGCCTATCTCTTTATTCTATCGAACAAAAACACATCTTTCAGGTTAATCTTTCTCACCGTATCGTATCCGCGCACGCACACAAATCGACCGAAGGTGAAACAAAAAAGGGGCAACATTGGGCGCTTCAAGTGTTTTGTTCGATACTTGAAACCATCAAAGTGACCAGTGGGGCGCCATTTGGAGGAGCTAAAAAGTAGAAACAAATAGAATCAGGCCCCAAAACTCGGCGTCGAACCAACAAAAAAAGATTTAATCCTTCCCAAAAGCACACACACACACAGTGCAGATGGGATAATATGATCGACGGTTACAACACAGAAATAAACAGTGAAAAAATACGCACACATAAACTCGTAAGTCCCAATAAAGGGCGTAAAACACTCCACTCACTCCACACAGCACGGGAAAAAGCACACAACGGGGACGGGATTTTTTTTTCATTCGTGTGATCACTCTCACACTCACTCACTCACTCGCTCGCTCACTCTCGCTGCGCTCTCACTTTGTCCTGTAAACAACGCACCACACAACAATGGCGCCCGATAATCCATCCTGTGGGCAGAACCGAAGCGACGGTGGAAACTGCGGCAGTGGCCACACTGGTTCCAAGACCTGCGCATCAAATCAAGGTGTCGGTGATGTTATTTGTAACATATTTCGCGATTCGCCCACTTACTTGAGCCGCGCATTACAACTCTCACTGCACCCGGCCGGCGGCACTGCTGCTGCTGCTCCTTCACTTAATGCTTTTATGCCGTGAGTTCGCTCTAGTAAGTACGGAGGGTTTTGTGTGTGTGTGTGCGTGTGTGCAGAAAACAATTGCCCGTTTGCCGAAACGGTTTAGTGACCCCGGGGCGGTCCGCTAGGAGAAGAATATGTGCAGTTTTCCGTTTTTGCTCGGCGTTCTATTGTTGTTGCTTTTTTTTTCACTCTCTCTATGCTGCACTTCAAAACTCACACACCCTTACAGCGAGCTTCCGTATCTGTGTGTGTGTGTACACCAGGGGGCTAAAATCCTGTTCTCAAGTGCGCTAATCTTCATCTTTCAATCGCCGAACCGTTTAGTGAAGGTATCGTTGAATTGTTGAGTTTTTTTATGTTTTGAATAACGTATTTTTCACTGCGTTTGCTGGTTTCCTGGTATGTTTGTTCCTTTTGTTATCGTGATTGCAGCACAACAAATGGACATGTATGACAGACAGTGAAATAGTAGGCTTTGCGTTTACTCAATCTGATTTTGATTGTATTTATGGTGAGCTGTTTAAGGCTACGAGTTGAAGGCTTAAAATGAAGTTGAGCGTTGAGGGTTTAGTTGAAGTTTATGATCGTTCCAGAAGAATTCCATTTTGGGGCATCCTCATCACGTTTTACAGTCAATCTATCCTTCCGAAGAGTATCAGCACATACAAAGCCACCTAGATTTGTTATAGGTTAACGAAGATATTGAACGAAGCGATTGGTTTTGTCTTTAGAACTTACAGTTTAGTGTCTTAACTCAACATCTCTTGGTCTCTTGAGGTCTCTTGATAGATGTGGCTTCAACAACGAGGTAGATGAGTTCTCTTCGCCTACAAGGTTTACCAGTATTTGAAGGAATTCGCTAGAGTGATGAGATCCTTTCTTCTACGCGTCCTCCTGGTAAACCCATTTTATAATAACTCCTTGTATGAAGTTTGGTAACCTCCATTTTATAATAACTCCTTGGAAGGTATAACTCCTTGAACGACAAGGTGTCTTAGAAAACATCTTGGATGTAAACGGTGAGGTTCCTATAATACGTACGTCTCATCGTTCTTCTATTTTTCTTTCGCTTTCCTTTCCAAAACTATCTGGTGATTGGAATTTATGGCCACCCAATAAGCGATCATGCGACAAGTACCATTATCGACCGGTCATTTAAATCTAACCACAAAGTCAAAGGCACACGGGGAGAGAGACGCAACAAAACGAAGAATTTACCCAACACACGTCCTGAATAAACATTCCAAAAACAAAACCAAAAACAAGAATCCTCTAAGAAAAAAATCATCATCCTTCGTCACTTCGGGTGAAAGTGTGCAGTCAGCAATTGGAATTTCATTGCAATCAAAATGCGCCATGTGTTTCGTGTACTGGTAGGTGCGGGAAATTTCGTCCTTTCCCTGAGTGTGTGCTAGGAAATCTGAGACTTTTCGTCCCACTCATCTATTACACTTTCCACATACACACACACGCGGACACTTCAAGTCAAGCGCCCAGCAGAGAGCTCCTTACCGCTCGATTCTAATCTCAAGTTTGTTTGTACACGAGCGCGTAAAAGTTTCATCCTGGCTTCCATGGCTGCACTGACGTGGCCAATAAGAAAGGAAAAAAACAGCCACGCAAAACCGTAACACGAAATCCTGTTTTGCCTGTTTTTCCAACCACTCGCCGCCGTGGTCCCGTTTTTTTTTTCAAGGTTAACCATGGCGAACAGGTTGGTGGCACCACCACCACCACCACCACCACCAGGAGCCACCAGATGAGCCACCGGACGCACCCGGAGGATGGATGGATGGAGTGGCGCGCAGGGCAGGGGATGTGTAAGGTAAGAGGCACTCTTTTGGTCAACAGGGTACTCATCCTTGAAGGAGTACGATTTTGTTGTAAAGCGAGCGAAAGAGCATTTTTCAGTTTATTCTTTAGTCCATCCACGGTTCGGTGCGGCGCTGGTGGAAGTTTGAGGATCGCCTGAATCGACAAGGATCGGTGTAGCTGTACGATCAAGAAACTACACATGCTCGAGATCCTGCTGTCGAGGAGGACACTCTTAAGGGTGGATGTCAAGGGGCGCATCAAGTGCCCTGTTGGACCGGTGGGAAAATGGTCAGTGTGGGACAGGCACGGCAAGGCAAGCGGGATCGCGGCAGGATCGTTTTCATGTTGATTAACTTCAAACAAAGAACCGGATCAACACGTGGTTTTGCTAGTTGGTGGTGGTGCTATCGTGAGTTGAGAACTTGAGCAAAATAAATGGAAATATGAACAAATTATCCTGAGATCTCTTCACTTCCCGATTGCTTTAGTAAGCGTGGCAGTGTGGAAGTAAAAATGTAAACAAACATCCTTCAAAAGAGGTTGAGAGATTTAAGGATAGCAGCAATGTGGTTAAACATGTTAGAGGATGTACATTCTATTACACTATCTGCCACACTTCTGATATGGGCCAGATCGTCACCTATTTTGTGACCTATTTCGCGGATCATTCCGTGGTGCCTCCTGCTTCCAAGGACCACTCCATGAAGGTTAAGTATTTTTCCCTCCTCAAGGCGAGACGAAAAAGCGCGGGACCTAACAGCATGAAGAGCACTTCCCGGCCCAGCCAGTCCCTTGAGGATGGCCAACAGTGTGTGTTTTGACACCCTTGAGCTGGAGGAGTACAGATCAGTTAATCCGGAGGAGCAAGCAGCGACAAGTAGCATTTGAAAGCATGCGTTAAGGGGCACATTAATCAGATCGCGTATGCATTGTTGATGGTTGCTCATCGCAAGAAGTGCATTAGAATTGGCTACTACTGCTTCTGCTTGAGGCGAGACGTACAAGTATAATAATTTTTATTTCAAATAGTTAAAAAAAACCTTAAAAGAACACAAAATCCTGCGTCACCGTTTAAGCGCTCTAGTCTCCACAAAAAAAGGCCAAAACTTTCTTCCTGGAAAGTATCTCACTCACTTTTGTTTTGTGGGAAAATGCTGCATAATATCGAATGAATTAGAATTGGCTACTACTGCTTCTGCTTGAGGCGAGACGTACAAGTATAATAATTTTTATTTCAAATAGTTAAAAAAAACCTTAAAAGAACACAAAATCCTGCGTCACCGTTTAAGCGCTCTAGTCTCCACAAAAAAAGGCCAAAACTTTCTTCCTGGAAAGTATCTCACTCACTTTTGTTTTGTGGGAAAATGCTGCATAATATCGAATGAAGTGTTCATTAGCTTTCGGACAACTAACCAACAAAACCAAACCGGTGACGTCTGCAATGCGTTTTTATCGCTTTTACTAAGGCTACGTAAATGGACGTAAAGTTTGATCCTTTTTTGTGTGACTCCTTCGTTTTTTGAGGCTCACTCAGTCTTCGCGGACTCTACGGCCCCGATGCTTCCACCAGAGACAACAATCACACACAGCTAGAGAGAGAGAGAGAGAGAGAGAGAGAGAGAGAGAGAGAGAGAGCGTAAAAAAATCAGCAAACGCTAGTAATAAAATCCGAAGCACCAACAAACAACAACTTCTGGGAGAACCGGTGTGATGCCATAACAGCAGTACCAGCAGCAGCAGCAGCAGCAATCGCAAGTAGTGGTAAAATCAACTACGCCAGATTCAGCATTCGAGCGGCATTAAAGTGGCCACTCCAAAGTTCGCTAGACCGCGCTCAAGCGTACTTTATTGACACCTAGTTTTCCTACCGTATCTGTGTGCATTGGTGGTTGCCTCGGCTGGTGCCAGGTCAGGGCACAAACTTCAAAAAACCCCTTTTGCCATTACACAACTTCCTGGCCTGGCCAGTTTATACTGCTAATGGTGTGTTGGCCGTGTGGTAGTGGTCGTACCAGAACTAACACTGCACCACCGTCTAATACTATTACATCGTTTAGTTTCGTTGCTGTGTGTCCTGCTCCGCTGGTTCGTGTTTAGCGCCCGTAACTATCATCGTCCATCATTATTAAGGACATGCTTGTCGGCGGGACGCTCTCTGTATCTCTCTCTCGCTTTCTCTTTTTATTGTCCATTTTCAAGGGTTTTTTGTGTGTGTTGTTTTGATGGGTGCCAGACTTTAAACCAGTTTGTTTTTATTCCATTACTGCTAATGTCCGGTGTCTCGGACGAATGGAGTGTGGTCAGCGTCATAAAAATAGCCCAATGACAGATTCATGACCGGTTCTCAGCCATTTTGATTCTGAAATTGCTTGAGCTATCTAAATTCGCTCTGAAATTCCATTTCTGATAAAGCAATATAGAAAGTCCTGATATCAAAGCCGGCAATTAGGACTTCATCAGCTTCACAAACTAGTTGCTTGCTGCAAACCGTCCGATGCTGGATTCGATGTTTAATAAATCAGTTTTCTTAGCTCCGTGGGTTTGGTTCCCGCAAAAAAATGCGGACTTTTACCGGCTCGCTCGTGCCATATACTCCTGGGCCAGATGCTGTTTGATGAACATTTAATTGTGATTCCATCACATCCGGCCCAGAGGACGTCCGCTCGCTGTTTGTCCTCTCAATCACCGCACAGCACACCCTGCCAACCGGCGCATCCATGCCAACGCTAATTTTCTTAGTGGAAAATCTTCTCCACAGTAGGCTTTGCTCGCCAGAAGAGCATGGAACAATAGCGGATGCCTTTGTTCCTGCATTCCGGTGTAGCATCGGGGGTCGGGACACACACACGCACATACTCGGCCCGGAACCTCTTGCTATTGATTTAACGTCCTTCACGTCACGAGTTCCCTTTTGTTCCCTTTAACCCGCGCGCGCGCTCTCTCTCTCTCTCGCTTGCTCTACCATACTCATCTTTCCGTCCAACGTTTTTATGAGCTGATAGAGTGATGCGAGTGAAGAAAAAAAGTCCTGCCGTGGAGTCCTGAAGTTGAGTGAGGAGAAAGGAGGGGTGTTGCGGGGAGCAGTTCGTCCGTTTCCTCCATGTGCGAGCATGCGTGTTTTGGGTGAGATGAAATCGGGGGCGCACACACTGCACCAGGAGGCACCAGCAGAAACAGCAGCAGAGCAGTCCTTACCGAACGCGTTTTGTTTCACTTTGGATTAGCTTGGCAGCCGTGAAAAAGCCTCCCCAAGCGCTTGTAGGCTGAAGGGGTCGGGGGAAAAGTGCTCCAAGGAGAGAGTGCGGTACGGTGCGATAAAATGACAAAGAGCGAGTGTAAAGAGCGAATAATATAAACTATAATAGCAAATAGCGCGAGCATTAAACAACAAACCCGGAATATAGAAAAAAGGCAAGAAAACAACAACAACACTAGTTTCCCGCTTTCCAAACATCCCCTCCTTTCGTCCCTTTCCCTTTTTCCCTTCACTCTTCACCTCTTTCCAACCCCCCCTGGTTTTCCACATGATATAGTAGAAGAATAGATGAAAAACACAAAAACAATTTTCGGATGAAAGACACGCCTTTCAAGAGCACTCGAGAACCAATCAGATGGTGATGATGGCGAACGCACACAACAAAAAATGGTGCTCGTAAAGTGGGCGTGCTTCATTTCCCTTCCGGTCCCTTTTCTTCCCTTTCCTTTCGATCCCTTTGTTTCCTTTCCCCTTCTACAGCGTCGACACAAACGCTTCCAACACACATCAAAACCACAGAACGCGTCAAACCACCAAGGAATGCCAGGCTCGCCCGGTTGACTCCGCCTACATTTCTCACGCATTTCTCACACGGGCTGAGCGTGTCGCTCACGCTCACCGAAACGAGCATCATCCCTTACAGGGCAACCGCCTTTCCAGCCGCTGTTGTTCGCTGCTGCTGTAGTAGGGATGAAGGAAGCTGTACCGCGTCGAATGGCAGCAGTTCGTTCGTTCAGTTACTGGCAGACAGACCTCTTCAGGCTTCGCTTTGACGGACACATTTCAAACACGCTGCGTGCGCGTCTCGAGTGGTGCGTGTCTTTTTTTCCTCTTCCCGGCGCTCCGCCTGTGTGTGTGTGTGTGTGTCGTGCTCTCGCATCCGAAAGGAAAGCTTCTTCGGTAGCGATCGAAACCCAGGCCCTGGCCTAGTGTTGGTAGTGTTTGTCCTCCACGGTGAGTGCGTCGTCGAGAGATAAGAGTCTAATTTTGTGTAAACACACACACGCCAGAACCGGTGCGGAAAAGTGACCAACACGGTGCAATCGGAGCGAGCGTACGAAGAAGCTCTTGTGGCCACGAATGGAAAGGAAAATTTGAAGCAACGTGAAAAAAAACGGAAAAACGGTTTAAGAAATTAGTGAAGCAATAGTGTGGTAAGAGTGTCGATAAGCGGTGTGAGTTGCTGTGAAGTGATTCAAGGTAGAAGAACGAATATTGACAGCGTCGGGTTTGACGGGTGTTTACAGTTTTAGTGTGCATTTTGACAGGTGGATATGTGACAGATTAAACAGATCAAAACATACTCAGCAAGCGGTGGTTACTAAGCTGGGCATTTCCGCATCGAAATCGAAACATTCCCCCGTTTGTGTCCGTGTGTTTGTGTGAACGTGTAAAAGGAACATTATCCTTTTAGGAGCTACAGCTGAAGTTGATGACGCTTCGCCTTTCCGCCATGGATTAAATGCTTATACTAAGTCATCGAGGTTAGCTTCATTTGTGCAGTAATTGTGTCCGGGGGATTAATGTTGATGGATAGTGTGCTGTGTGATGTGTGTGTGTGCTCCTATGTGTGTGCTTACTAATCCGTGCCAAGAACCCAACCCGAAAGCAATGAAACAACGGTGGTAATAGGGAGTAAAAAAATTTTTTCGAAAAGTAGCAGGAAACATTAGCGGATTTCCCAAAACACCCCCGTCACTGTGCCGTCGACAGTGAGCTCTGCAGCGCTCCCTGAGGTGCGTCGCCCATTCCGTGTTCTTATCTTCCCCCCTGTCGGTTGGCGCTCCGAGCGAATTCGGGTACATGTCCACCACGCTATCGAGTGTCTCTGGAGTGTATCCAGACGATTCCGAGCAAGAGCATGGACTGTTACCGGATCTGAATGGTGTCGATCTGGTTATGAGCTTGTCGCCCAAGGCGCCAAACCACCACCATCACCACCATCACCATCACCATCTGACCAGCCTGCAGCATCTGCAGAATCTGCAGCATAACTCGGCCCTCCACAGCCACTCGACACCGTTTAGCGTCACCGACATACTGAGCCCGATCGAGGAGTACCGCAAGCTGGAACTGACCGCAAATCCACCCTCACCGTACAGGTACGGCGCGATCGTGTTGATGACCGGAGCCTTATGTCTGGCTTAAGTCTTTATTAAGTATATTAAGGACATATCAGACAACTCCAACAATGACTCATGTTCCTCCAATAAGTCTGAAGATTCTAAAGAGATTTCTTCTAGATTCTAAAGCTTTTTTATTCTGAAGATGTATTTGAGTTGTTCTTTGCGGAGCAAATCTAATTCTTGACTTAACTCTGATTCGATTTTATTATTTTATGTGAAATTTTAGACTTATGATTTTTTTTAATCTATGTGACTCCTCGGAATTGTTGAAGCTAACTTTAACTTTGGAATAAATCAATTCATTAGTTTTAATCTCATGTTTGCTGTATGAACATCAAACTTATACGATTTTCCATGTTCACAACTCACTTTAGACTGTTTGAAGCATTCGAAGAAAGCATGCTAGCCTTATTCTCTGATATAATTGCTTGTACTAAACAAATCTAACTTCGATCCATTAAACCTCATCATCTCTCATCGTTATGACCCGTAAGCTAATGCACCATTTCTGCTTCATTCCTTAGCGGCGGTAGCAGCGTCAACTCACCGAGTGCCCTCGGGCCTAACACGACCACCGGCAGCACGACGACCGGCAGCAGTAGCATGGCAAACCCGTACGCCATGGGCCCACTGTACCACAGTCCCGGTGTGCAGAGTTACTGTGCGCCGACGGACAACCTGTCACTGGCCGGCCACTACACCGATATGCGCAATTCGGCCGCCGCCGGCTGGTACGGCTCTACCGCCAGTGATCCACGCTTTGCGAGTAAGTTGAGCTTCCATTTTTAGACAGCAAAAAAAAAAAAATATTGGTTAGTAATCCCGTTCGGAAGTGCAGTGTTGGCAAGAGTTTTGAGTAGCTGTTTTCTGATAGTAAGTGTATCAGGCTCGCTCAAAGTTTGCTTCCAACTCCCGACAAGCTCCCGTAATGTGCTTCCAATGCAAACGAAAAAAAAAACTCCCAACTTTCAAACATTTGCAAAACAAAACAACTCGAATCACGCTGCCATCATCGCTGCACAATTTTAATGGATTTAATCCGCTGAGCTGGCGACCTGCAGGCAGTGTGTGCCTGTGCAATTGCACTGCAAAATATGTGCATTTTAACTGTATTTAACCACACTCGGTTCGCCCGATTCCCGGATCGTATCGATTGCGATGCAAAACCGTTTTGCAAGCATAAACAGACCTTACCATCACCATCGGTGGGTATGTTGACAAAACGGGATTGCAGGTGGGCTACCCCAGGTGAAGTTTCACTTGCACAAGATGCACACATTCGGTGCATAACGAGCAACCGCGTGTGAGTCTGCTCGATGTCCAAACGCAACCGTCGAAGAGAGTCGACAAACATTGGGGATAAGACTGCTCACGGTGCACTGTTTGTAGTGTGTGTGTGCGTGTGGATATGCAAAAAAGTAATCGGCGAAAAAAGCGAGGCAAAAGAAAATGACAACAATCAGCACCACCGTACAAATGCAAAATGCAGCCGCTGATGATTGACGTTCGCGCATTCAACTTTTGCAACTGCATTTTGGTGCAGTTCGGTTGGCGTTTTTGTGCGGTTCGTGATGGTTAGAAAGTAAGACTCGCAGCGCAAAATGGATCGTTTTGTTTGTAAACTGCAATTGAATGGTGCAAGATAATAGATGGTCGGGCAAAAGGAATGATGATGATCATTTACAGGAGTATAATAAAGTATAGTTTGCAGAAGCAAAGTAAACACTTTTGGTGAGGGGATGTCTAATGAATGCTTTCGGGGGGAAAAACAGAAGCCTCAGTAGTAATTGTTGGGAAAATGAGATTTGTAGAGATTTACCATACCTTTACTAGGTTAGTTTTTCTGCTTGGTTGGAAACAATGTCAGAACACATCTTTTGTATATTTTTACGTATAAAAATAGTATTTAAAAAAAACTCAATTTTTAATCTGTGCCTCAATGTGTCCGTAAAATTGCGCGGCTTTGAAGATGATTCACTTAGTGAAGAACCGATATTGTCACATAGAAAAAATATCCGGGAATCCATTGTATTCCTCGAATGACTTTTTCAATTCCAAAAGGACAGCCTGGCCGTATTGTTAAGATTTTAATTTTTTTTAAACATTGTTATCAATCCTTCCTTCTGCTAGAAATACTAGTACTGGAGTTACTAGACGACTTATTGTTTCTTTCCCAAAAAAAAAAAAAAAAACGTTACGAGAATACAACTACTGCATTAATACAAACGATTACGGCATATTACCATTTTAATACGTCCAAACCACACTAATTGCCCTATTATTGTACCCTTGCTCGTAATAAGATAACAGATTGATTGATTTATAAAAACCCCACAATACAGCCACACTCCGATGCCAATGGAATTAATCCCGTGCGTAGTAGTAAAAGTGGCTACGCACCAGAAACCACACCCTCTCACACAAACACACAAAAGTGTCAAATCTTCTGGACGAGAATAAAAGCCTCCACCATCACCATCTCCTCCTCACTATCGAATTACCGAATTACCCGGCTCACCGACACAGTGAAAGCTAATCAAAGCAACCCACATCCTGGCAATGTGCGATCGCCTCGGGCAACACACGGTCCAGCTCCCTCTTTCTGCCCATTTTTTTCTTCTTCTTTCGATGCCAGTTTTTGACAAGTCTCCTCCACCCCAAACTAACACACACACACACACACACACGTACTGCTGACTGGCTGGCTTGTTGAGGCAATATTTTGACAACCAATTTACCGCACAATTATGCACCCAGATCATCCACCCTAGGCCCGGGAAGCACAGCGGGCACAGGCGTGATGGTGCGAAATGGAAGTGAAAATTAGATTTTCGGGTTAGAATAATGATTATCGGTTTCACAATTTGAGCCACAAAAGCGAGGGCATTGTACGGTGCGTTTGTGATACCCCCCCACCCCCCGTGCTCCAGAACGAGTGCAGTAATATTCTACGGTGTGTAAGTAACACACCGCATGGATTGATAAGTATTGGGAAGATCGTTGCGATTTAGTAACGAATTTGATTGTTACTAAGAACGGTTTCTTTGAGCTAGTTTTTAACGCTTAATTTTCGCTCGGTAAGTCCTCTGGTCATGAATGTTTCAATGTTTGCCTTGTGGTCAACAAATTTTGTCTCCAGATAGAAAAAAATATTTGTTTTGAGACTACTCTATTACGCGCAATTACAATGATTACAATCGATTCAATTGAACTTCAGCTTTAATTGTTTTTCAAGCTTGTTCTGAGTCAATTTTGTCTCGTGTTTCAAGTGCATTACTCAACATTTTCATAATTAAAATTAAAGTAAAAAAAAATTAGAAACCACAGTAGACGCCTTTGCGTCAAAAATTGATATTCTTATTGATATTCTACAGAAGTTTACGACAGTATCCGAAGCTTGAAAAAAAAAAAAAATGGTCGGAACAATGGAGCTGTAAGTGCAGTCGTAAGCATCCAGCATTTTTGTGAGCTGGATTTAAATTACAGAAAGCTGATGTTCTTCTATTTTATGTCATTTTTGTGTAAGATTTAGGGGGGTTGTTTATAAATTGTTTTCTAAACTTCTTCTAAATTTTAAACACTCCTCTGCTACCTATTACAAACGATATTTAGCCCCCTTTTTTAAGATATCCTTATCCCTTATACTTATCAATCTATGCTTCATTTTTGTTGAGCTGTGAAAAACGGTTCGAAGGGACAGTTACGGGGGTTAAGTTATTTCACGCGTAGTTTCACTTTGAACAAAGCCCAACAACACTCCTCATCCTAAGATCCTTGCGATAGTGTTCCACAGTATGGGAGGAACGCATACGTGTAGCCCTCAACAAGAGAAAAACCTCTGCCGGAAGTGATCAATTTCCTAGCTCCCGGAGGCGATTCAGAAGCAGGACTCTTGTTTTTCCCTCACAAAAACCTACCCACAGTGTTGTTGCATCAATCGCAAGCGAGAGAAGGCCGCATTTTTCTCTGTTCGAATTTCGGTTTGGAATCGCTGGCATAGGACATTTTCTACTGCACATATAGATAGCGGTAACGCGGAGAGTTGGCAGTTTATTACCGGAATGAAATTATGCGTGTACCAACAACACGTACGAAGGCGGTTAGCTTTGATTCGGTGCTTCTCTCGATTTCCCCGTTTACCGTCCGGAAGGAAGGAAAAACTTTACCGCGTTGAGCGTTGAGGGAGCGGTCCGGGCGGAAAATGGAAACAATAAATTTTCGATTAAGTGCAACCGGTTTCAAGTGGCCGCAGTGCATAAAAGGGGCTGGTTCTGATCTTCCGCTTCTGGGGTTGCGGTTGAGTGAGTGTATGGCCGCTCATACGGAGCAAAAAAAAAAAAAAGATGAGGGTCTTGTGATGCGCCTGGCTCAATGCGACGGGACAAGGGAAAATAATGGATCTCGCCCTGATCTTGCCCTCGGTGCCCGTATTTGTGGCGGGTGCAAATTGGTTGAATAATAAACCGCTGGTGAGAAGGGCGGAAAACCGTCAAAATGGATGCTCCTATGCTAGTTGCAACGGACCAACGTCCAGTGGAGTGGTTTCGGTAAGGATTCCAACGGGTCCTTCCATATTGGATGATGGTGAAAAGGTGACGACAGGGATCGTTTTTAAAATACAAAAACACGCACAACGCTGGATCTAGTTGTACCGATAGCAGCGCATAGTTCCTTCAACCGATCAATCCTTACATGGTTTACCATTAGATCTTCTGGGAGCTTGTGAGCTACTTTTTTTTTTTTGTACACTAAGCCACAAACTAACTACGTGTCCGTTTTGGAAAGGATTTTTATCTACGCTTGCTCTGGTCCCTGTTTCAATCGACCATCATCGATACAGCGACGAGCAGAAAGACGGGCCAGTCATCCTGGTACCGGCAGTAGCAATAGGATTACATCTTCGTGATAGCATCATCGTGCATCATCCACAATCCGTTTGTTACGCTGGACCTTTTGCTTGCACAGGTGGACGATTTTTGTTTTGCATCGACAGGGACAGAACAAACATTTGAAGCTCGCGCTAGCAAATCGGTTGGCCGACTGTTTGTTCTTAGCTTTTTTTTTGGCGAAAAAAAGATAAGAGGATTGTCGCTAAGATATGGTGCCGTCAGGTTGGGAATGTTATTTTGCACCCTTGCCGCACGTCCGGTTGGTCGGGTCACGGTAAAGGGATTTATGGAGAAAATTGGAAAATAGACGACTATTTTTTGTTTTTTGGTGAGGCTTTGGTGGTAGCTTGGAGTTGAAAATGCAGTCTTATAGTTGTAGTCGTATATATGACTTTAGGATATCGAGCATTGCTTTGATAGCTTAATCCAATTTTCTTATGCCCAAAAAATAGAATACTATTTAAGGATTAAAACTAGTACTCTATAGGACAAGAAGCTGCTGCTGAAGTCCATCATGTCTCCTCTGTCATGTGGATGTTATAGGAATTCCGGTATCATTCTCATGACTTGACCAAGGAAACAGAGCCTGGCGAGTCTAATTCGCTACATATTAGCAAGAGGATCTAACATCTCAAAGAGCCCTGATAATGAAGTCTTAATTATGATATCTACTGATGCTGTTGTGTATAAAGTGTTGCTGTTTCATTCAAATTATTGTGATATGGTTAAAAAAAATGAGAATATTTTCTATTTAACAAATTGGAGCTTCCAGACAATCAAATTTGTACTTCTACTACTAAACTGAACACAATATTAATTTTAGAGGGTCACTTACATTAGAAATTCATATAAATTACCGTAAAACTGTACAGAAGAAGACAAATGAAAAAACTAATCCTTACCATCACCAGCCACCACATAAGTGAGGTAAAGCAGTGCGAGAAGCGATGAAATTGGAGAATTTTATGGGCCTCCCCCCTCCCGGTTTGCAAGGGTGTGTTGATGGTGTTGACATGGGATTCTGCCTTCCTCTGGCAAACCGAACGCAAGAAGCACTGAAAGCCCACTTGCCTTTAGCGGGCTCGGTTCGGTATCCGATTACGTTGGCCCGATCCTTTCTGTGACCCGGCCGCAGTCTTCTGGGCCGGGAAGGAATCGCTCGCACACTCTGGCCTTCCATTAGGAAGTCAAATTTTCAGCTAATTTCCTTAAGAAAAAGGTCCACCGTGGTGTGAATGTGGTGTGGTGTTATGGTACATTCTTCCCCGTAACTTGAGCCGTAATCATCCAACGGTGGAGTGAGATGGGGTTGTACTTGTATCCTTTCTTTTTCTGGGCTATTATACAGAACATGTGTAACCGACCGGGCACATATCTTGTGGAAAAGAAAGTGAATGCCTTTGCTGTGCCTTTCCTCACATCACTCGCACTGGAATAGTTGAGGTGGGTAAAGCCCATTCTTTGACTTGCTCGCCCGGTCGCTTCCGGTCGGGAATGCTACTTAAACCGAATCTCGTCCTGTGCGTAGTTTAAGTGGTTCGGATTTTCGGTATCGAACGTAACACAAGCGAATGACTTTATGCGAGGCTGAGAGTTGAGGTTTTCCCAACTCCAGGCAACTCCGGTGCTGAATAGTTTTGGGTTGGTAATTGGAGACGTGAAGTGGGCCCAACGAAAGACACACACACACACGCACAGTGAGCTTATTAAGGTCGTTTCGATTGTATCGTCGGCCTACGCTGTGGGTGTAAGCTTAGGACACGCGCTATGTTTGATGTGATACAGTGCAGTAAATAAATATTTATCAAAGCCATTCTCTTCGGTTTCTTCGATTTTGTTTCTGAGCCAGCAATTCTCTCCAATTCTTTTGATCGGAGAATCGGATTCCTTACCGATGAGTCTGAGCGATTTGTGTGGCACTGGTGCGCCATTGTGCTGAGGATGCGGCCACGTTTACCAAGCACTTAAGCATCATATTAGTATGCAAATTGCGGGAGTAGGAACGGTCGTAAACACAGCTCTGGGGATGTGTTATGCAATTCTGGACGCATCTCATTATCGATGCCGGGCTGTCCTGAAAGGGCGACCTTCAATTCTATTTCCTATTCTTCCAAAATAACTATTTTGATAACATATTCCAATATTTTTCATCATGTGTTCCACTATCTGCTTACCATTTCAGTATCCCGATTGATGGGGGGCTCGGCCGGCGGAACGATGGGTCACGCCATGTCCAACATGGGCAGCCTGGCAGCGTGCAGCGTGTCCGACACCAAACCGATGCAGTTTCCACTCGCGCAACGACGAAAGCGACGCGTACTCTTCACGCAGGCTCAGGTGAGGTTCACGATTTGACGTCATACGACGCGAGCGACCTTGATCACGGCTGAACTCCCGTCAGGAATGGCCCATCCTACACCTTGCTGCCTGCACCTCAGCGAGACAGCATTTGCATTAGCGATCGCAATGGAAAGCTTTTGCAACCTGTGGTGCAGAGATGCAGGCAGCACTGTTGACATCCGTGTCGCAACGTGATCGCGTGTGTTATGAAATGCTGTTTGATCGCCTTTCTCTACCGATCGGTGGCTGTGAGCGAATAGTTTTCCATCCCCCGAACGGCACTTGCTACACACAAACACCCTTAAAAGTATTGATCTTGACAGCACAAACATCCAGCGAAACGATCAACAACAGTAAAAATTTAATCCAGCAATACAAACACACGGCTGGCTGCGTTGTTGCCCTGTCAGTGTCCATGCCAGTCGGTTAGTATTTTGGTGTGTCAAACACACTCGTTGGCGCAGCGTTGACATTTCACCGAATCATCGCTACCGTTTGACGGCTGTACGACCAGAGTCGGGCTGGCTGTCAATAAACCCGCACACACACACACACTCAGAGGACGATTCGCGGCGACACAAGGCTAGTAGGTAGTAGACAAACCCCGGTACTAGTGTCGTAGTCGTGGTCTTTCGTCTCCTCCGAGCTCTATTGTTGTCGTCGTCGGCAGCTACCGGGATATGCTGCTGACAAACTGACTGTTGTCCACCCCTCTCCCGGGGTTTCCAAGCCCCTCCTCCCGGCCACCACCACCACCATCTTCCTATATTAGTTTGCTGATGAAACTTGGCATTTCATTTCAAGTGCTTTGTAAATAGATATTCCCGTGCGGACGGTGTTTCCCCAATTGCTCGTCCGCTGCTGCCCGGTCCGCTGCCGTTCCGGGATCTAGCATTGTGTTTATATAAAGCGTAACAGCAGCACTAGCGCATTCTTAACCCTGTGTGTCCCGGTGTGTACTCCTGGGTTGGGGGAAAGTTCTGGCAGGAAGGCATGCGCTTCGAATTTCCAATCCCCATGGCTGCATCCATCCTATGCAACCGTTGTGTGGGGAGGTTTTCCTTTCGCTGCCCAAACACAAATATACGCCGCTCTTACGGACATTCAAATATTTTACTTAGATTTTTGTTTAAAGTTTAAGAACGGCCTGCGGGAACGGTTGAACAATAAGCTGGAAGGCATGAACTACCCTGGCCAGGCCAAGCTTCGGTTGCAGAAAAGTCAAAGTTTTGTGACCGGAGTACGTCTTGATGAGCCCGGGGTCTTCGGGAAGCTTATTTGCTGTTCGTGCGCGCTCTACAGAGCACCAACGATTATTTTAATGAATTTTGTTTCCTAAATTGTTAGCATTCTCGGGGAGCAGCAGTGAACCTGGATTCTTATTTTAGCTCATATTATGTTTGACTTAAACTCTGATCTCAATGACTTATATCCAACAATGTATATCGGATGCCTATAAAAAGGATAAGATATGGAGAATGAGGGCTGTAAGGGCTACAAAAATAAAGCTAAAACCGGGTCGCAATGGGAAGCCACAGGAAGCGGTTGTCAAGGTCGAGAGGAGAGTATGATCGCACGTACCCACTCAACCCACTGACTGACGGTGCCGTTCGAACAAGCGCTTTCAACAAACTGTCAACAACGGGCGCACGAAACCAAACAGCGAACAGAGGCCGCAGCCCAAAACAAAAAAGCTTTACCGCATTAGCCGCACTTTTGGCTACCGAACACAGAGACTGGGACTTGCCCCTGCTTGGGACAAAACAAAGATGTCACAGCACACGATCCGCAATGCGTCCGTGGCTCGTGGATCAATATTTACCTCAGTTTTAATTTTAAGTGGATGTCACCGAAAAGTACGCCACTGCGACAAAACTCCTCCCCCCCTTCCGAACTCTTTGCTCCAAGCGTGCTCCCGTTTCCGTGCCCTCGGAGTAGTCAAGTAATTGGGGGAAAAAAAGTTAAATAATCATCAATTTTTAGACACAACTTCAACTGTACAGCTTGACTTGCCCGCTAGACGTGCTGGTTTCGCTGCGTGGGTCGTGATCGATTTGTCAATATTTTGCCACTTGACTCGGCTGCGGAGCTACGGTCGGGATGGGATGGATGGAATAATAAAACGCCGGGGAATGCTTAGTGGGAGGATTAGCCACAAAACCACCCATTTTGGTGGGCACCCTGGGGGTTTTTTTCGCTGACAAGGTACAAGATAGAATTAATCTTCGTAAACGACCCGCCCCGTGCCAAAGTGTTCCTGTTGCTGTGTCTTGTTCGTTTAAATATTTGATTAACTTTCGCACCGGGCGGGTTTGTCGCCTGGTGATGAAATCTCCCGAAACCGGTACGATTTCGTAACGCGTTGCTAGGTTTTGTCGTTTGCTGGCTGGCCGGGAGCGTGTCTGTGTCCGAACAATCTTTGATTCATTTTCCATTGCGTAGCCAATGTGCTCGGTTTGTTATTCTCGACAAACGGTACGATTACCTCCAAAACAATCAACGATTAAAGGTGAAGAGACGATGGGGAAGGAGAGTTAGATGGCAAGAGGAGACAAGGAAAAGGGATTATCATAACTTTGTCCCTTTCGGGTACGGGGGGCCACAGAAAGAATGGCAGCCTCCGGTGTATCGGTGAACAGATTCGAGTCCCTTTTGCTTCCGAAGCATACGCAGCAGCATCACCAGCAGCAGCCGGGCTGGTTGTTTGTCAATACTTTTATGCATGTTTCATGTTCGTTCCGACCGTTGCCATCCGAAAAGGGCAAATATTTGTTCGTCCAAGATGAGCGTGCACGAGGGAGTTTGGAGTTCTCGGCACGGTAGCAAGGAGCGACCGGCCCTTCGGACTTGTACCATTACTGGGGAGGCGAGCGAGTGGAAGCAGCAGAGGCAGCAGGTAGGGCAGCATGGCAGAAATAATACCGACGAAAGGGCATTGTGCGTTTTACGTGGGGGATCAGCCGTTGTTTGGTTTTTCGAATTGCAATTCACAAATGCGAATCCTTCTCGGTCCGTTTTGGCTGAAGAAGGTCAAGTAGAGAAGGGCCGAAAGAGACTTCACCGAAATAAAAATGCAATAATTGTAATTGAATACAACTGTAGGGATGGTTGTTCCATTCACGATTTAATGCTGTGATTGGAGAATATTGCATCGGAATTGAAATCGTGATTAATTTTAAAAAGGAAGAATATTTTCAAGAATTTTGAACGACGCAGACGAGGAAACCATGGAAAGAATTTGGAGGTTTTAGCCTCCCCAATAATCCCTCTTATTTTAAAGTTTAAACTCCAGAACATTGTTCACTCGTTGACTCTTGCCGTTTTCTTTAAGGAATACTATAGTCTCAAGAAGTCTTGGGCTGCGATTTCTGGTTTAGCCGCATCGGGATAGCCAAAGCCCAGTTTACACAGGAACGATTCCTCCAATGTCGTTCGTATAGTTCCTATGCACAGCGGAATATGTCTACGAGCCATCAGAAATCAATTTAGTTCCTAAAAAGATCCAAAATATTGAGTGGGCAGGCTGGCTAAAAGAAGCTTGAAATAAATCCAACCAACCAAGCCTGGCTCTGTCCCTGAGGGAGGCTTAAGAAGAGTTTGGTGTCATTCTCATGACATCTCCAGCTCACCAGCTAGTTTAACTTGCTGAATAACAGTGAGATCAGAGAACAGCGCATAGAACTCTTGAATCTGACGTCACTAGTTATTGACTGAGCACATTTTCTGAGCCATATTATCGGTTACAGAAAAATGTGGCGAAAGAGGTGTCAGAACGCCAAAGCCTCTAAACAAAATGATGATGAAAGCTGAGTAGAAACTGAGTAAAAAGCACTAAGAAGTTCCAACACTAATGTTCACCTTCTCTCTCTCTCTCTCTGCATTCTCCCCACAGGTGTACGAGCTGGAGCGAAGATTTAAGCAGCAAAAATACCTATCCGCCCCAGAACGCGAACACCTAGCCAGCTTAATACATCTCACACCAACACAGGTAAGCTGCTACTACACTGCGAACCAAACGATCGTCCATTGGGTGGCACATTCTAAAAAAGGATCAGGATTGTGTTTTGTGCATTGGTTTTTAATTATTTTCACACTTTCACACCCTGAAAACCCTGCTCTCGTAGAGTGGAAAAATAAATATTTCCACCACGTTTGATTCGATACGCGTGTCGTTGACAGGGTACGCTGTAGCGAGTGAGCCCAGTGAGTGTCATTCATTGCACACACAGGGTTTACGGACCGCGCGCGAAAAACCCTACCCCATGTTGTGCTTGACAGTTATCCCCTTGGCACGCACGCACGCAATAATATTTCTTTTTGGGCCGTGCGTGAACGTTCTTCCGTGCGTCCGGTAAAGGAAAAGGGGGAACGATCTTTAATAGACCGTGCGATTATGACATCCAGCCGAATTCCGTTCCGGATGCCTGCTTCTTCCTGCCGGTGACAGTTTGTTTGGACGACGGGGTTAATCGATTCTAATCGCTTCCTGGCCTGGTGGCTGCCGTTTGCATCTGTTTGCCCTTTCGCGTGTCGCACAGTGGCCTTAAGGCAACATACAAATAACCGTACGCGTGCGGGCGAGAAAATAAAACACGGACTGCGGACATTTCAAGTGAGGCCGACCATTTTTCCTTCCAATGGCGGGTGTGAAAAGTCGTTCCGAATCAGTGGTAGCGGAGTGGGTGCGATAGTGTGCAGGAACTTGCAGGAAGGAAAACCGGAACCAGATGATGATGTTTGGCAAAGCATAATTCACCATACGGAAGGATGTTTGTTAGGGCTGTCAAATAAATGAATCCGTCCGTAATTAGTAATTGATAGCGAGGGTACAATTGGAGGTGATATTTTTGTCTAACATTGACCATCGTGATTCTTGGTAAAAAAATCTCTTCTGTATCACAGGGCAACTCTCTCACGGGCATTTCTTCAATAATCTTGATTGTAATAGGCGCGAAAATCCTTTCCAACTGCGATCACCATATCCCTTAACCAGCGTAACATGGTAGACCCAATGTGTTAACCAACAATGGAGCCCCGGGCGTGATCACGGTAGGAGTCTTCCAAGAAAAACACATTAATCAGATTACCGACGGGACGCGAATCGAATGGTTGTCCCGTCGATTCGAAGGATGCGCTATTCAAGAGGTATCCTTGGACGAGCATGGAAAAGGTTAAGCCAACCCGTTTTTTGTTCCCTAGTTTGATGCTTGTAACAAGTCCTCACCAAAGGTTTTTAAATGCTCCCGTTTTTGCCGTTGTAGTTGTTGCGAATAAAAAACCCCTACGTATCCTCACAAAATCAGCACGAGAAGAATTCCCCGCTGAGTTGGTCCTCAAAGGCAAAAAACATGGTTTTCGTTGTGTTTTCGATCTCCAAGAAATGAAGGGCAGAGTAGTCATTCGTCGATAATTCGCTGTAAAAACATCACCTTGGAACGGACACCTTCCCGATAGAAAAAAAAACCCTCACAACAAAGCTGTGTTGCCTGAGCTCCCTGTGGGATCGAGCTGAGCACGAGACCTCCTGAGTACAGTGAAATTGTTTCACAATCAAAACCGCCAGTCGGGTCCGTATTTTTTTCTTGGTTTTCGGACAAAAAACTTCGAACAAAAGCTAGCACGAGTGGAAAGGATTATAGCACCTGATGAGGATGATGATGATGGACCGATGATTTATATGAAGCATCAATTTAAAGCAGCTTTTCGGCACTCGATCGATGCAGCACGGCTGATAAAGATACAGTTTTTGGGGTTCGGTTCCAGCGTTTCCAGCGGATCGATGCCACTTACCCGATGCACGCCAGCTTTGATCCTCCATTCGTGGAGTGGAGTTTTCTGCGCATAGCGAAACACTCGAAATGCGTCGGGGATTTCGAGTGACGGAGTACGAAAAAAAACCCGTATATAGCACACCAACTTTTTTTTGGTTGATGTAAAACAACAACAACTGCGTGCATAAATGTCATCCCACTGCAACGCCCCCATTTCGATGAGGCTTAAGTTTTTTGTAAGCAATCCTGGCCCGGGAGCTGGCTGGCGTTTTGTTTCTATTGCTCCAATTTACACTCACACACATCAACTACAGTGTTACGGGACACACACACACACACACACACACACACACACACACACACACACACACACACACGAGCGCTTGGTTTCTATTGAATCGCCACTCTTCGCTTTTCTGACGATGTCACTTTTGATTAACGGTTCAAGTGACACTTCGTTTTAGAAATTCAATTTGACAAACGAGACTGTCAATTGAAATCGAAGCAACCGTCGCTGCGGAAGCGCGCACGTGGTGTGCGGATGTGTTGGGGTGCAAGAGCGTCAAGAGTGTCATTGTAGATCCTTCCTCCATCTCCTCCGTCCCGTATCCCCAACCCCCCCCCCCCCCACTCGCAGTTCCTCACCCGCCCCTTGGTAGTGCAAAAATCATATCCGAAACTGAAACGCCAGTTTTTGGAGCTGTTCGGCAGCGAGACAGTGACACACGACACTGCGAATCCCCCAGAACGAGAGAAAAAATCTCTAACGAAGCTCGAAACGCCCCAACCAACGTATATCATCTGCTGTGGGTGTCTGCTTTGAAACCGGAACTGGACATTTGGGGTGCTTTGGATTTGCCGGGCTGTTTGAATGATGTTTTTTTTTATTGTCGTCGCCAGAAGTGGTTGGGATCGCATGAGTAGTGGGATTGACTGTTGGCCAAAAATAAAAATATACACCCAGCGCACCCAGCAGCAGGTGAATGTGTTTTCGGGACTTGGTTTTGATTGTGTCAGCAAGCTAGTTTACAAGAGCTACACGCAGTAGATTTTTAGGTTATGGCAAACCACACTGCAGGCCACGTTAACGTTCGGTTTGGACTGCAGATAATGTGTTGATAGGACTTGAGATATCTTTAACTGCACTATAAACTGAGATGTCGATTTGTGTCGAATTAATTTAAAATAACTACTCCATTTCCTCCTAAATCAATGTCCTAACCCATAACCAATCAAAAAACCCTATGAATCTCATAACAAACTCACCCCATTCTTCTGAAGCCATTCTCTCGGCGAATGCAACGTAAAGCATAATCCCACAGTCAGGTGCCATCTTCCAGAAAACCTAGCAAAACATCACCAATAAAAACAAACCAATCCTTAGAAGTTGGAATTTCAGAATGGGATTTTCCTTACGGTTCCTTGTCTCAACCGAGGCAAGTGTCAAAAGTCATTCGGCACTGGCGGAAGCTGCGTACGGAAATTCTCGCATGCAAAAGAGGACTTGGATTAGCGTGCATAAACATAAGCAGCTTTCACCAGCAGATTTACGTTGCTGTAACAATAAACAACATTACGACCGGAAACGATAATGGCAATTTTTCTTGGGGAGAACGGCCCACAACGCACTTTCTGCGTCTTTGGTCCTGGATATGGAGTGCTTCCTTGGTGATTGTTTGATAACCACGGAAGACTCCGTCTTCAAAGCAACAAATCAAAGTCCCAAAAAACAAAACATCATCAGCACCATCAATCGATAAACACCCGATCAAGAATAACAATAATAATCCGGTAGCGTATTAAGCGATAAAAATTTGTAAATTCTACAAACAGCTACTTATCGTACTGATACATCCCGCTGTAATCCGCCCGCTTTACGCAGTATTTCGTAGCCCACAATCACAGTTTTTAAATCGGAAAATATGTTGCGAAAACCCGGGAAAAAAAATTGGGGGGAAAACCTCTCCATTTTGTTTTTTGGCCGTTCGCTCCGCTGGTGTGTACGCTCACGGCGCATACGGCATTACCCCGGTAGGAGCAATAATATTTGCGTGCGGTTATCGATCGAGGGCAGATGTTGACGGTTGATGTTGAGCAGCAGGATCAGCCAGGACGAAAATCAGGACGAATCGAACGCTAAGCCACCGACCGGGTGGAGTGGTTCGAAAGCGGTTCAAGTGGATTCGCTTCTTATTTTTCTTCCATGAGAATTGCGTTTTGCTCTTTATTATACACAGCGTTTTTTTTTTTTTGTTTGCTGATTCTCCACATCATCATGGTACATCGGTGTAGCCATACTGTTCCGATTGTACGAATAAAACCGTACCGGAGGTTTCGTAACGCACACGCACACGAAAGGTACGATTCCACAAACCTCTCGAGCCGTCAAGGTTCAGGCACGGAGGTGCTTGACGCGCTCGGGACTTCACTTAAACATCTGGTAATCATGACCCTACGGATTTAGGTTCAAGCTCGTTTTTTTCGTCCCTCTCTCGCTCTCTCTCTCTCTCTGTCTCTCGGTTGCTGTTTCTTGCTGCTAGACGTATATACTTATTTTAACGTGTCGAATGTGCATTGCGCTATACGACGGGTCGTCGGTTTTTGGGGAAAAAGGTAAACCTTAAATACAATACAATTGCCGGATGACGACGGTTTGTGCGGATGGTACAGATTTGGCCAACGGAACGGGGTGGAACAGAATGTAAGGGAGAATGCAAAAATAATAACGCAAAATGACGAATGTAAAAGCAAATTGAAGGAAACACCGGTTGCCGGTCACGTCACGGTGGCCATTGCCGACGGTAAAATGGTTAGCTCAGTGATATGACATCCATGGCAGGCAGTTGTTTTGTAGCAGAAATAAGGAAACTATAAATTAAATTTTTATAGTAGAATTTCCCATTTTGAGCAAGCTGGATGAGGTGAACAGTAGTTAAGGCTTACATTTTTTCCAGCTATTTTTTCAGCTTTCTTTCGGCCCCGACGGAATAATATGTTCAATGCTTCCTTCACCCGACTGTCCTTCGTATTTTATCTCATATCTATCATTTACTGACAATTTGCATGCCAGAATTATCAAATAATTTGGAGATGCTATGGCCAAACTAGTCGAAGAATCATTATGAGTTTTAATTCTGATCAAGAAACCTGGAATAGCTTATTCCACAACATTGTTTTTTTACTGAGAGTTTTTCAAGGATGAATCCTCCTAGAATTTTCACAAAAAAATTGATTGAATGAATAAATCGGAGGATTTTTCAGTTAGTCGATTAGCAGTGTTGCTCAAGACATGTAAAAAGTGTTTCCAGGTTTAACATAATGAGCGATTTAGATAAAACAGACCACTTATCCAATTCTAACCTCACCAGCGTCTTGTTGTTGGTTTCTATCAAGAACCACACATTGTTTAAGACCCTTAAGACTTGTTTTAAGACCTGAGAGACTATTATTGTATTGTTCGTTTTTTTATTCATCAAGGGCAGCCTAGCCATATTGCTTATTATTATTTTGTTGTGAAAATGGAATCTAAGGGTCAAAAGAATGATCTAAACGGTGAAGAAATTGTCCAAGATATTGTAGTACAAAACTTCATCGTTCATGTATGAGATAAAGCCGTCATCGTAACTTCTTCTTCTTCCTTGGCACAACAACCTCGAGACGTCTCGGCCTGCCATTTCTGGCTTTCTGTGACTTAATTTTACCCGCAGTAAAGTAAAGTACGGAGAAGTGGTCTGGATGGGATTTCAACCCCGGTCCTGCCGTATGAAGACCGGCGCCGTTATCGCCTCGGCTACCGGATCGCCCCGTCATCGTAACCATCACTGAAAATGAGAGTGAAAATGCGTCCGACGGTGGGCCCATTGTTAATCGACTCAATCTCATCAGCGATCAATAGAAGCTTTTTGGCAATCTTACCCAATCATTGTGAAGCTTATACTAATATAAGTACAACTGCTCGTCAAGACTTGCCTAATGGCTAATGTCATAGCAAACTGCCCCGTCAAAAGTCTCGTTAAACCAATAGTCGTTCGAGTCTCTTCTGATCCTGGAGGGTAATTTCTTTGACTTGATCTTTCTAAAAGTGTTGTACCGTTCCATAAAATTCAATTAAAGCTAGTACAACATCTTTTAAAAGATTATTAGATCTCTTGATAGGCAGATGACTCTAGGGGCAGTCAACCTTTGAATATGTGAGATAACAGCAAGTTCTCATTTACATAGAAGGCTATATCTATATATAGAAGAAGAAGTAGAAAAGTTAGGTCTCATGATGAAATGGTCCCTAAAAATAAAGAGAACTAAATTTTCATTTATTATTTCATGCCACAGAATTTGTGACTTGATGAGCCCTTCCTACAGCTGAGATTTGAATTAAGCTATAAATGAAGGTCTATTATTGATTATTGTAGGTTACAACTCGTTCTTTAACTTGCGATCATAAATCCTGCCACGAAAATAAAGCCCACACTTCGTTCTTAAGTCCTCCCATACCAAACACATCATTCTGAACATTTCTACTGAACAGTTTGTTATTCTCCGATTTCCGTTAGTTTCCTTAAGTTTTGCTCCAAAGGGAAAAGATTGCCAGTTAACCACAAATTAACTCCGGATGTGTTTATTTACACCCATCAAAACCACAAAATAAATGTTTTCCCAGCTACGGGGTAAATTTTGCTTACACCTTAGTAGCTTCATTGATAAAGAAGCCTGATTGGTCCTGAAGGATAGTGGAAATTCCAGCTTACCACCAAACGCTACAACTCCGGTTGCTGCTGTTGTTTGTTAACTCATTCCGTTCGGGGCGCATCCTTGCCACCGGGGAAAACCCCCGATTCCCTGATGTCTAATACCAAACTCCCATTCGACGGAGTTGCCACTCGGAGCAGCGGAACATCCTCCATCCCGAAATCCGGATGCGAATGATTAGGCCGTGAGGCCGTGTGTTATTGTTATTATATTTCACTTTTTTGTGTTTTTCCTAAATTTGACTAATCTTGCTACGCTCGCCCGGATCGTGTTATTTTTTCGTAAACAGGCGCACATTTTTCGCACTCGTGGTAGCAAGGCGAGGTAAGAAAATGGGGAATGAATCGCAAAAAAAAAAACGGAAACTACTTCCCTTTTTCCCTTGAAGATTGATGCTCCGTAAACATTGGGCTACCTTTTTAATCCTTCGCCCAACAACCGGGAAACCCCGAAACCGTTTGGCCGATCTCAACGATTCAACGTACCACGAACTTCGATGCTCGTTCAATGATGCGGGAGGGTTGAATCTAAAATAAACAGACCGTGCCATACCGACCGGATTCTTGGGCAGGTACCGGTTCCACGAAGGCAACACACCAGCCAGGGCCACCCGCAGCTGAACGGTGGTCGCAACGCAAGGGATCCTCGTCGCCCGGATCCTTCCACCACACTTCCGGCCGGCCAGCTTCGCCATTTAAGCGAAGCCGTTTGAGGTTAGAATGTGGTGACGCATCGCTTCCCACGCGGCTTACCCGACCCAATTAACAAGTGCTTTACAATGGATTATGATCATCATCATCAGCGGCGGTATCATTATTAGCGATGTGAACCGATCCGAAGCATTCCTTGGTTGCAAGCACGGTTGAGCGCGCACAATGGGCCGGCGAATGGTTGCCAGAGGCCCAAACAAAATTATTCTTTCAGTGCGTGTTTTGTGAATGTGCCTAAGATCGGAATCGTTAGGCGAAGATGAACACAGGTGTAAAACAGGACACAAAGAGAAAGAGAGAGAGAGAGAGAGGACTTTCTAGGAAAACAAAACGACGCAATTACGTCGCAAATTACTAATAACACAATTATTTAAATCGTGAACAAAAAAACTGCACTTAATTAAAATTACACACACACACATACAAAGATGCGCGTAAATTGATGCATTTATTCATCCTGAAGGGAGATTTCCCTTAATCAAGGGAAATTCTATTAAAACCAGGGTCTGTTTTTACTGCACAACGCAATTTTCCCATTTCCTATTTAAACCGTTTACATTGCTTCATTCGGTCGGTGTAGCTTATTGTACTGTTTTGGGCCAATTCTCCACCGAGACACTTAATTATGGGCGGCTTGTGCAAGAAGAGACACAAATTAAATTACATCCTATTCAGTGTTCACCGTGACTTCAACTTCAGCTTGGCAAACGCATGTTGTTGCTTGGTGGTAATGAGGAATTGACTGATTGTACCGGCAAGACTAGGCGAATAGTAATTATAAAAATTCTGCAAATGAATTGAAAGCTCCCAGGACCCCTCCTCCCCCCTTAGTGCATCCCATTTCCCGTACAACACAACGATAGAATGTATCTGCTTTTTCTCGGTGCAAGATCGCCTTCGTGCTCCAATAAATGCATATGCGCGCGCTTGAATGGAAGATAAAGAAGCAACGGCAACAAAAAAATGTGAGATGGGCTCGTGTGTCGGCGTTGTGGTGTGTAGTGTTTGCTTCATTCGAGTGTCCTTTTTCGAATCGCCCCTTCCCCAGGGGAAGTCAGCCGTAGGAAACCCGTGCTGCTTGATTACGCTACTAATTGCACCCCGAGAAAGCTGCTGATGAGATAATATTACACTCATCCTCCACGTTGAAAGCTTCGCTTCCTGAGCTGCGGGAACCGTGGTGCAACACTTCGAGATGGAGATTGAATTGAAGAAGAAGTTGTTTGCATACAGCACCGTCAGCACACGGGGTTTGTTATTCTCTCACCCAGGGCTAGGCAGACCCACATGTCTAAGAGGGCTAGGGTATAAAAATAGATAGCATCCTACCGAGTGGGTCCTTTCCACCTAAACGGACAAAGCACGAACCACACACACACACACGATTTTCCGCCGCTGAATTGGTTGAATGTAGTTGTGTGGTTGATTTTGCTCGTAATTAAAAAGCAGGAAAGTGGCTGCCGCTAGTGTTAAATGCAGCTCCGGCCGCTCGATGCATTCATGCCAAAAGGACCAAGACGCGCCACTTGAGGTTGCATAATAGCTAGCCAGCCGGCACCACTAGCGGTGGTTACATTGACTACAAACTAGGTACCACCAGCTCGTGCGGCGACCCAGTTAGCGGGCGACGCGAAGCCCAAATGAAGCCTTTAACTCTTGATAATGGCGAATTTTTTTTTTTTTTGCTGCCTGCCTCCTAACACATCACACATCCTTTATATTACTCATTTTCCAATTTTCCTTCGCTCCGATCGTGGATCGTTCCTTGCACCGAAACCACGCGCCGACCACGCGCTTGGATAATGTTCAATTTTGCGCCAAGGAAAGGCGTTTTTGGTCCGAACGCCAAAGTGCAGGCATGCATCAACACTTTAAGGTCGGTGAGGCACCAGGGCTTCCTTTCGCCCATCTCAATGAGCCGAGTTTTTGTTGCCTTATTTACTCAAAGAGAATACTAAATGAATGTTTACACGCGTCCTTCGCCTGCACTTGCGGCACTTGCAACGTAACAAAAAGCCTCTCCAAAAAGCCTTTTGGAGAAAGGTAGTGCTGGCGGTTTGTGTGTGTGTGTGTGTGTCGGTGTGCATATGCGCCACCGGGTTAGTAGGCGCACAGGATATGTCGGCACGGTTTCTATGCTTGTTTTGCTATTATATCCTTCCAGTTTTGCCAATGTCTTGCCGCTAGTTCGGTTGTTGCATACGACTGACGATTATGTCGACGGGGTTTTTGTTAACGGGCAAATGCAATTGCTTCGCTAATTCAATGGGCAGTTCATTAGTAGTGAAATGTTTCGGTGAACTTCAAGCGACAATGAGCTCGCAATATGTTGAGGAACTATCCGTTAGTGAGGTGCTCAAATAAATAACGGCCGATTTTAAATTCATTCGACAACCAGAAATGGGATGCAACATTGACGATTTTAAAAAGAAAATAATCATAAGAAGTCTTCCACAAAACATATCATGCAAGTATGCGTAAACCTCACGGTTACATTCGTTAGGAGTGATTCAGAAGGAACAAAAAATGATTCTTCATAAACAGAAGCCTCGAGACATTGAACGTCTCGGCTAGTCATGTTAGAAATCGGAAGCCATCGCCCTTTTCCTGAATCCTTATCAGCTATCCTAAGCACAGACAATCATGGAGGCAAGGATCCATAGCTCCAAGGTATTGCTGACTATTTGGTGGGACTAATATGGAGGTTTAACGATAAAAAGAAGAACAGTTGTACTCAAAAAAAAAAAACACAATTCTAGAGCTTGAGATATCTTCTTAGTGTAAGAGATGAAAATTTAGAACCAAATAAAAGGAAAATTAATAATCATCCACAACATTCTAAACACATCAACACCAGTATAACAATTAAAAATTAAATTTCTACTCTGAAGGGTAAGCAATTGCTTCAGAAACTGACTGAAGTCTGCTTTAGCACAAACACACGTACACGTACGGTACCGAGAGGAAAAGCCCACAAATCGAGACTAATTTGTTGGCCTCACAATTTCCCACCCAGGTACCCACCATCCAGTACCGGGGTTTCGTTAGTGTGCAGTGGCAGTGTAAAACTGCATCACTTATTTCGGGATCTTTAGCACAAGGGCCCTCAGTGGAAAAGGCATAGTGCACACTTATGTGTAATTTTACTCAACATACTTACAAACACACACACACACACACACACACACACACATATGCTCTGGACCTTTTTGCCGTCAGGTCTCTTCGCCAAGGTAGATGGCGCACCGTAGGCCAACTCAACTATCATCAAAGAACCAACGAGCCACAATGCAAAAATGGTATGGCAAGACGAAAAAAAAAAAACCCTCACACACACACACGTGCGCGTCATAAAGCTCGTCCGGGCAAAAAAAAGCTTCAAGGTTCGCTTGACAGAGTGGAACGTGGAAGAAGCTGGGGTTAGTTTCGCCTCGAAAATGCCTAAAGAATTAAAGTAAAAAAACAGGGAAGGAGGAGATGGCTCTTGGAAGGCCGTGGTACGCGTGTGGAACGCGAGACCACTGACGTTGCAGGAAGAGATATGTTTCGCGACCGTACTTCCTGCATCCGCGTTCACTACTTCCTGAGACGCGGTGGTCCCGATGGGGTTGCTGTCACCGTATATTAAATCATATTACCTAAGCCGACGACGACACTTCTAACGGTTCGTGGCTAGGCTCGCCTGGGATGCTGGATGGTTGGGGTTCCGTCCACGGTTGCGTGACTTTTTCCCCTCCCACTAGATGTCTGCGAGGAACACACCGAACCTACCACATCGTTTGAACCAAGCGAGGCCACCGCGATGGTTACTATGGAGATAGAGATGAAACGGCAAGATCGCTCGCCAAGTTACGGTGCGTTTAATTTCTTGCCTTTAAGAGTCACCGATCGGCGTTTAAAGCCGCCAAGGAAGAGCTGTGTCGTTTGAGCTTGAGAATGGCGGAAATCGGAGAAAGCACATAACCGAAAGTTTCTTGAGCAAGGTCTCGAGGGTCTGTCGAGGATGTTGGAGAAGAAAGAATATTATGTCACATTCAAGCGGCTGTCTGTTGGCGAAGACATTTTTCATTTTTCCTCAACTAATTTCATCGTCCAATACACAGAACCAATACCTTTAAACATCTCCTCTCTATAGAAATTGCTTGCTCAAGTCTAGGGAAAATGAATCACAACAATTCCTCACCATCTGCATACAGGCTCAGTAGTCATCCATGCCGTTTCTTTCTCTTCCGTCTCGCAGGTGAAGATTTGGTTTCAAAATCATCGGTACAAGTGCAAACGGCAGGCGAAGGAAAAGGCCATGGCGGAACAGAACCAGCACAATCAGGTTAGTAATCGCGCTCAGCACCACGTGCGCAACCTCGGCCGAACCGTGTCCGGTGCGTCACTAGCTGGGGCTGCTGCTGCTGCTGCTGCTGTTGCTGGTGCTGCCGGTACCACGACGCTACTGGCGGAATCCAGCACCACCCCGACCGACCTGCCGCACCATCCCCAGCACCACGATCAGCCGCCGCACCAGCAACACCAGCACCAGCAGCAGGACCAGCACGAACAGCTCCGGGTGCAGGACCAGGACCTGCTCGACCCGGACCAGGACGAGCTGCTGCCGCCGGGCGCTGCGCATTACGGTCCCGGGGCGACGATGCTGGTCGGCATGATGCCACCGCTGCTGCCGCCGGGTTCGTCCTCCGCACCCCTTCGTCCGACTAATGCGCGGTTTGTTTTTCATCCCAGTCAGCCAGCTCACCACGACGTGTGGCCGTACCAGTACTAGTGAAAGATGGCAAGCCCTGCTCCGGCGGTTCCAATGCGAGCGCAAACAACACTAGCGGCAGTAGTGCGGCAGCTGCCGCTGCTGCTGCAGCCGCCGCCGCCGCTGCCGTCCAGCAGCAACAGCAACAGCAACAGCAGCAGCAGCAGCATCAGCAACACCAGCAGCACGGTCAGCATCCGTCCCAGCATGGACAGCAACATCCAGCACAGCATCATCAGCAGCAGCAGCAGCAACACTCGCACCAACAGCAATCGGCCGGGATAGGTGGGAGTGGGTCGGCCGGTGGGTCGGGCGGCGGTTCGGCCGGAACCGGAACTAGTGGCCCCAGCTCGAACGGTAGCAGCAGTGGCAGCAATGGAGGTGGTGCTGGCAGTGGAGCTAGCAACGGAAGCGGAGGTCCCACCAGCTCCGGCAGTATTGTGCTGCTGAACGAGTCCAACGCTCATTCGCCCGATACAGCGTCGGCGGCCCTGCTGTCGTCGTACAACGGGGCAGCCCATCAACATCAGATGCTACAGCAGCCGTGCAATAATGCGCTCATGTCCAACAGTCTGGCGATGGCCTACCGCAACCAGAACAACTTCATGACGAACAGCCACCAGCAGCAGTGCGGAGGCTATCTGCCGTTGCAGACACGCGCCTGGTAATATTAGTGGAACCGGTTCCGTTCCGTGCCGTCGGTGGTATGAGCTGCTTTTGGGGAAGTGATTTGCTTAAGAGTTAAGTTCCAGCTTTGGACAATTGTTTAAGCGCACAAGACATACTTCACCTTATCGAACAACGACGAGACATTGGGAGGCTCTTTGCTTCAGAGATCCTCCCGAAGGTACACGACGGTTAAATGTGTTGCTTGTGTTTCTGTTTCAATTTTGTTGGCCAGCGTGTTGCTTTGCTCCGCGTCTGACAGCCGTGGACAAACTTACCTTTGTACATAACCGTAGCGTGTACCGGAGCAGTACAATCAGGTTCCCCCCCCCCCGTTCCGTTGCCGAATTCTAGTTCGTACTTTTTGCTAAGGAACGTTTGCGTTTTTCTGCCTTTTACCGTAGCATTTTGTGTAGTATTGTAACTCGTTTTCACACCGTAGTCTTCACGACAGACACAACAATCAAAACAAACGGAACTGGATTTGAGGCACGTGTCGGGACGTCAGTAGGCGGTCACACAGTAGGTAACCGACAGCAGCACTGTAAGGAATTATGGCACGCAAATGGCGCTGCTACCGAGTTTTGTGTACGATAAATAAATATATTTTTTAAATCGGTCAGTCCGAGCGCACCTGATCAGAGCCGGTGGCTTGATCGCAGCAGCAGTGTTAGTGCTTAAGTTAGTCTGAAGGGACTAGGGACTACGGCAAACTAATCAAATTTGGCTTAAGATTGTTCGGGTAAGAACAACCACTCTCCAAAGGTTATTTTGTGACGATTTTTCTCTCTCTCGCTCTCCCTCTGTTGTTTTGTGCGAGTGGTAGAAATGTGCTGCTGCTGCTGCTGACTTTGTTCCACACGATTCGCGTGAGCTAGTGCATGTTTTAGACAAGCGTAACGTTTAGCTTTTATGGTAAGGCAATGAAGCAAGGATCATGTTCCAACAACTGTACCTTCCTTCCGGAATTTAAAACATTTAGAAACTCACACATCAGCAGAACACACGTTTGTAAATAGTTGTATTATCGAGCATCGAGCAGGTTTAAGCACGCTAGGGTTTGGGAGGCATTAAACAGGCATTAAAAAGGGATCTTCTCGTTGCAGTCAGAGGGTGTGCAGGGTTCGTCGAGTTCGAGTACAGTAGTAGTGAAACGAATTAAGCTAAATGAGATTAACCGAGGAGCAACGTTTCTACTGATAGTGCAACAAGAAATTCGACCTGTTTAATTATCAGCCCGGAAGCTATAATAATAATATTTAAATAAAAAACGGCGGTACATAAAAATAATTAAACTAAATAGTACACACACACATGTCACCGATATCGCCAAACGATTGCCGAGCGTACTTTTGTTAACTCTCATTAGGATTGCAATTAAATGTTAATTTCGCCTAAGTAACTAACTTTCGGGGCTATTGTTTTTTTTTCTTTTTGCGAACCATTCCTTTCAGCACAATGAATCCGAAATTTGAAGCTTTCATTTCCATTCCAATCGCAATCCGATGAGAAGGTATAGAAATTTTCACTTCACGCAAAGAAAATAGAAGTGTTTTTACTTATCAAAATGGTTTAGTCAAGCGAAACGAAGCGACGACGAATGAGAAAGGTGTGAAATAAAAATCATAAAAATGTGCAAATTAAATACAAAACTGCGAATACGAATTAGAAAACGTGGTTTTTTTTGCAGTGCGGCTCAGCAGGGACAAAAAGAAAACAAAGAACGTTTGCAGGCAGCATTGGTAGAAAATCCCCATATTGTACGAAGAAGGGATAGAAAAGGAAATGGAAAATGCGAACAAACAAACAGGAAAGGCAGACGTAAAAATATAAGAGAAAAAATATAAATCAAGCGAAAATAAATAAACGGATGGTAAAAATGTATGGCTGGTGTTTTGGTTTCATTTACATCTGACTGTTCTGTACGATTCCTGGAATCATTTGGACTTTTTTGTCACTTTCTGCCTTACTTCAAACTCTCGATCTAATAAAAGGATTTATAAAATATTTGATCTGGGAATTTCAATGAATTTCATTATTTAAATTCTTCAATCTATTTTCTATATAATTTTGATACATTTAAAGAATCATTTAAAATTCGTATAAGACCAGAATATCGCAAAGTTCTATTTGAAATTCTCAAAAATCCCTGATGACCTCATTTGCAACACTGATGACGATATAATCTTGATCGCAGATTTTTTCACCTCCCAAAAAAGTGGAAAAGCGTTTTCCATTTTACCAAGCAAACACACAAAAAAAAAACAAAAGCTGAAGAAAAACTCCCAAAGAAAACCGACCAGTTTCCCAGCTTCAATCTTAGCATCATTAAAGAAACGAAGTTCTATGCCATCGCCGAAAAGTGTGGGCCAACGGCAGCGAAATTAGTATTCATACTGCTGATGTAGACGTCGTCTGCGCTGGTTTTCCTACTTTTTTTTTATACTGCCAAAGTAAAGCAAGAACAAGACATTTTAAACCCGTCTCAGCAGCAAAAAAAGGGTCTTAGAAAAAAGGGGTTCTCGGCCATTTTTCATTTCCTTCCTGCTGACGAAGCGTCACAAGGAAAGAAGGCAGGAACACACCTTCACACACACACACACACCGAATCGACCGCTGTTGTAAGATGTTCTCCATTCGCTGGAAATGGTGATGAATTTTGAATTGAAACCAACCCCAACGACGATGCCGGTCCGTCTTAGCCGCGACGGAATCTTTCGCCCAATCGCGGCCGATGTCGTTTCAGTATTTTTGAATGGCCCAAAAACGATGTACAGCAACCCCATCCCACACCCAGCGGGAAGAGTTAGAAGAAAAGCCTGGGCCAGAAATCTTCCCCGATCGTTATCGGATTGTTTGTGTATGGCGGGTGGTTTTCGTCTGGGCCTTTATTCGGTCCGTAAGATGTTGGATGCAGGAATGATTTATGGTCTTGGAAGACAGCGTCAAGATACAGGCCAATTCAGCGCGTTTATGGTTATGAATATTTTAAACTAAAACAACACCTTACACAAAATGTTATGTCGCGGTGAGAGTCTCTGCAGGGCGTGATTGATGTCATCGTGTGCAAGAAGTTAAATGAAGGGGTTTGACAGTTCGAGTGCAATAAAACAGCATGTAAATGTATTCGTATCATTTATCATTTTAGGCTTTGCGGAATGTGTAGTGAATGGGATTGATATTTATACAACTTTTTTAAGTGTTCTTGCCATGTTTGAAGCCAGCTAAGCAACTATTTTTAATACGATTCCAATAATCTTTTCTTGGCTTAACGACCTTCGAGGTCTTGCCTGATACCACGTAGTTAGACCACAGGGAAATACATTTTGTAAGTGTTCTCATCAAATAAGCTTATCAAATTTACTAAAACAATCGTTGTACAATAAATCTCAACTAGATAAAAGTACTTACACAAAATGTAAATCTAGGACTTAGGCAAAGGAAGTCACATTAATACAGCAAAAAACAATAGCGTAGGAAACGACATTAGTATTTGGATGCGGGACTAACTAACCAGCTACTTTAATTCAAGTCAAGGAATCCAGAAATAGCTGGCCTAAACCTGTCAACGATTGCCAAATAATGGAGAATTTTGGTTATAACCTATCCCATATAGATTAGTTTTTTAGCATTACTTGCTTCCAAAAACCCAAATATAATGAGACAAATTCAAAAAGGAAACATACATTCAGACGCTACTTTTTTACATGGGAGACCCTTTAAGTAAAACGTTCTACATATCAAAATTATTTCAAATAATTATTCGAAAAACACACCCTAATTATCTTTATCTTTTAGGATGTCAGGATCAGGATTTAATGGCTAAAAAACCCAATTTCCCCACACGAAAAGTCCAAGCCATTTTGCACCCAACTTTACATTCAACGGACCAAATGCAGATACATTATCAACCACTCATGATCACAGCTCGAAAGCAAAATTGCTGTCAGCAAGCGGTTCGTTATCAGACCAAACCGAAAGTCACGTGTAAAACTCAATTTGCCTAGTGCCAATGCTTGACGTTCAATTTGGCGAAATTTCGGTGTATCCTGCTCGTCGATCCTCCACACCACACCAACCAACAAATCACTTCCACAACGTTGTAGGTGTAAGACCCTAACGAGCTTGTCCCCGTGGGTAGAGAGACATTGGTGAAATTTGAACACGACAGCGACAATGGCAACGTCAGCAGCAGCAGCATCACTGCCAGCATCCCAATCATAGCGCAACATCCTCTGACGTGTACAAGCGAGAGTTTTGTAAGAAACAACCGGAAAGGCACGTTCAAGCAGCCGGCTCGTGGAAGGTAGCCAGGTGATGTACTAGAGAGATAGACCGCAACCTCCGCACAAACTTGGAGCTGAGGTTGCCGTGGGGAGACCGGCGACAGTCGTGCGAAGCGCACAATCTTGATGTTTCCGCACAATCCGTGACATTGTCTTTGTCGCTAGACCCGCAGCTATTGCCGCTTCCGCGTTGATTCCATTGTTCTTCGGTACCGGATCTTTCCGGCAGGAACAAACGTAGGGGAGAAACGTCGCGTGATGGAGTGCGCGACGGTGAAGTGATGAAAGGAAAACTCCGGTACGTGACTTAGACAATTGAACTCGTCGCCGTAGGCAGCCGTTGCAAAGGACGTAGCCGCTAGGGGATGGCGGTTGGGCCGGGAAGGAAATTTTTGTTATCCTTCAGCCCTCCAGACATCGTGGTAGTTGGTGTTTTAAGGGAATTATATTTTAAATTTCGCATCACGACTGTTCAGGATTCCGAAATAACTGTCAGTTCAACGTGTCAGGCATGAGCCTTCTGAAGAAGGTTGACTAGTTGGTTAGCTTGTGAAGACTTCGAGTCATTAGACTTCAGTTGTCTCTTCTACTGAAGACTACTCTACTATTCAAAAATGGATCAAAAAATGAGAGAAAATCTAGAGTTTCAATTTAATGTCTAAACGCTCACAAAATCCTGATCATCCTCACAAACAAGCGCGCACGCAAAAAAGCACATCCGCTGCGCAGATCGAAAACGATGTGCCAGTTGTGCTGACATGTCGATAATTGAGGTGAACAATATTTTACACCTTTCCCGACTTGCTCTTTTCCTGCCCTTTCCCCTTTTAGTCGTTAGTCATCACTTAAGGAACCTCTCTATTGAATCGAGTACCTGTTCCGGTAATAAAACAAATTGGACTTCTTCAACTGGCTGGGCACGTTCCGGCAAGACGGGCCATAAAATAATGTTCCAAACGAAATCAACCGAACCTTCAAACCGCGCCTCAAACAAGTAATGACGCCAAAAAATTGTTCCTCTTTTGTGTGCTCGGACGATCACCGACAACGCCGGATCGACCGAGCCGTGCCTTACTGCCATAACGCTCGTGTGATGACGGATCACATCATCACATCACGCCAGACAACGAAACGGATCGCTGTCATGTGATTAGCGTCGGCAATCCGGACATGTTGCCTCGATTCGATCGACGCTCGGTAACTAAACTTGCAGCCACAAGCGAAAAGGCATCATTTGTCCCGTTGCGAAGAGAAAGGGAAAATGAGGGCCAGCTTAAAGGCGAAAGGATTGTGCGGGATGCAGGACGGACAGATAACGCGAGAGAGAGAGCCGCTATTGTGAGGGATTGCGCCAGCAATTATCTAGAATCGATTATGGTGCTTTGACAGCAAACGGCGCGGTGATGCGGCGTTTGACAGGCGAGCTTCGTTTCGTTGTTCATTCTCTCTCTCTCTCTCCCTCTAAGGCGATCAGGGCTCGGGAAGGAGCTGGGGAGGTCGGAAAACTTTTCATCCAAAAATTCATTCGTAGAAGCAGACCAAGCAGGTCCAAGAGTGAAAATGAGGTGATGAATAATTTGTTCCACACGCCGACCCCCCCGTCAGCTAACTCTTGCCCAACTCCCTCCCATCAACAACCTTCAGCAGCAGCATCAAAAGCGTCGATAATTCTAATAAATCAGCCAGCAAGCAAGCACGAAGAGGCTTTATTTTTATACAGACGAGCGACGGAGACCACCACGAGCAAGGGCACGAGCCGGGCTGGATCGAAATGGAGTGTGGTGTTGTGGAAGGAAAACGTTCTATAATTATTTAATTATCGCAACTACGCAGCCGACGGTGCCGACACATGCAGTGTGGGCTAGGAACTGTTACCATGACAGTAGTTGTTGTCAGGTTAGGTCCTTTTGCGGACGACTGACTCGGGCCGGGCGCTACTACCAGGGAGGTCATAAGCTTGGGTGCGTTGAAGATTTTCTGCGAAACCCGACCGATTCCGACTAAATGCGCTTCCTCTCGGGCGACAAAGGGACTCAGGTCGAGCAGGGGTGAGTGGGTTGTGTGATTAGGGCGCCATTTTTGCTGACTAATCGTCGTCAAACATTTCATTGGATTTTCTGGCTTCTCATCGCCAACACGCTCCACTAAGCACGCTTATGGCGGGAGTTTTTTTTTTCATTTGGTACGAGGCCACCCAGGACTGCGGTACGGTGCCGAGGAGTCTTGACAGATTTCAGTTTGTGCCAGATCTCGATGCTCGAAGCGATGCCTGGTTTGAGCTTTTGTTGCGCTTGTGCTTGCGTTAATAATTTCCCTATCCTCCGAGCTATCCCTTCAACGGTTTCATTCTTCCCAGAATCTGATGCCGGACAAAAGAGGTGTTTTTTGTGGTGGAGAACTCCTTCGCCGATACCCTTTCGATACGTCAATCTTTCGGCGCACGGAACGTGTCGAACGGATTGGTGGTGCGAGTTTGTGTGGGGGGTCGCGTACGCCGATATCCGTTTTCGTTGGCTAGAACCCTGATGATGACCCTTTTTTATCTACATACCTCGACAGTCGATGAAAGAGAACAACGAAATCCTATCATCGTTTTTGCCCACTTTCTTTTGCCAAGTTTATCAATTTATCCTCTCGTTGGCAATTTGGCTCACTAAAATGTAAATCATCACAACAACTCGGGCGAAGATTAATCCCTCAGTTCGCTCGCTGCCTGGTCCCGATGCAATCGGACAAACCAAACCGGCTCGTACAAGGGGCTCGTTCCCACAGCAACAAGCATTTGCTTAGGGATTAGCCGATTTTAATGTGCTGTTTGTTTCTGCACCACAGTGGGCCTCACTGTCAATGGCCGCGGGCACTGATTTTCCCCTCGCTTTTCCGAGATGTGCGAGGATTGCTCGTTACCCTTTCGGGAAAGGCGCCCGTAACACCTTCCAGCATACAATATCTCACGCTTAAGGCATACTACACGGTGAACTCTGTTCGGTTTTATGCCGCTTAATTGTACCTTGTTCTGGCTGGAAGCGATTTGGTATGTTTAATTGATCGTGTTAATTGTAGTTTTGGGATTTCTGACTGTGCAGCTACTTTTGAAGAAAGATTTAGGGTTTTAAAAAACCTGATGAAGTAGCGGATGAAGTCTCTGGGAGGCTCTTAACACAACGAATCTGCTAGCCAGAGTTAGAGCCCAAAACAGAGACATTACAAGAGGTCCCTTATGAAGTTTGGGGATGATCGAGGTCTCTTGAGAGGCTAGAGGCCCCAATCATCTGCTTAGTTTGCTCATACTATGATTCACCCCTGATGCCATCGAATGTTTCCCAAATCACCTTTATCTTATCGAATCATAAACCTATAAGACGCCCTATCCTCAGGCGGTCCTCACTTTACCACCACTAACGATAAGATAATTGACAGTTATAACAATTACATCGAAAAACCTGCCCACCAATCACTCCACCAACCACTGATGCGTTTCCTACCAGAAAGGCAAGTGGCTATTGCAATGGGGTCAAACCCGATTTACTACACCCCATCAATCTGCATCCCGGGAGCTGTGAGATTAGAATCTAGGCATAAAAAACGGACACACAAAATCTGACGCGTGCCCAATATCTTCCCTCCACAACCATGAGCATGTTCTCTGGGCGTTCGAGTTCGAGTTCACCCCAACAAAAGAGGCTCACTAAATCCGAACATATGAAACAAATTATCAACAATAAACCGAAGCGCAACTCCCGCATCGCGAAAAGTCCTGAGCAATTGGTTCGTGCGTTCTGCCGGTACGTTCTCGGGCACCCTACCGTTTGCTGGTAGATGCAGACATGCGTATTGCTAAGGGACATTATGTAGGGTCGCACTCTAGACGCAGGAACTGGTGAGGGAACGAGAGATTCCCTAAATTTTCACCAATCGCTTCTTTAGTCGGTGACGTGGAACGAAGATGAGCTTGAAGCAATCGCTTTCTCACACTTCGCGACGCTTCTGTCTCACTACCTCTCACTATACGGTGCTCACTACTGGCGCTCTGGATGCTCTAGATATTGTGAAGAGTAAAAACGAACTTCACTAAGTTGAACGCGAAACAGCAATTTAATAAAAAGATTTTCGTAAACAAACCGTCTCAGACTGTGTATGAAGTTGAGCAGGCGCTAATCACAAATTCTGGCCACCGCTTCGAAGATGTCTGCAATCCGGCTCTCCGGTTACGCGTACACACGCGGGTCAGATTTTTCAATAACAAGCGATTAAGCTGCAACGAGGGATAGAATTCCCGGGTTTGCGCTTCGGTGTTTTCTCTTTTTTTGAGTCTCCTGTCGTTGGACGCGTCCTTTTTCACCTTACACGTGTTGTTTTCGCCTGTTTTTTTTTTTTAATTTTATCGTTACGCTGGCAACATTACCTGACAATAAATTAAATAAATAAAATTCTGTTTCATCCTTGCGAAAGGGGCAGCCGGGTCTTTGGCCGTTCGAGTTGATCAAAAGCGGATTATAGAAACGGTGCACTCGAGGTGTATAACAATTTTGACACTTTTTCTCACATTTTTACTGTCAGCGACTCTCGGTCCGCTCGGTGACGGACCAACCTAGTGCGGAGATTATCCTGACTTTTCAAATAGTATGCACGTGCCGCAACAAACGTGTGTGCCCAGTAAGGGCTTCCCAACAACAGGGATTTTTTTGGCGGATGTCATCACGCGCCGCCTGGCACGTGCCCGTAAAGCGTCACTGGTCGACCTCCAATCACGGAGGCAAATGTCATATTTTTGGGAAAACAAATTATGATTTCCTAATTGTTTTCCGATGAGCGCCGTGCTCAAGGAGTCCAGTATGTTTCCAGGCTTGTGTTTTTTCCCTTTCCTGCTTTTTGTTGTTGTATTTCACTCCCCCATCGCAGCACAACAACACCCGGCAAGCCGATCCGGACATCCGGGGCAAGTGGTTGCAATGGTTGATTATTAAAAAATAATTGCTTCCCTACTGCGTCCGCAACACCACCCTTCCCGGACGGCGTGGCGCAAGAACGTGCCAGCGAGCGAACGGACCGCGGTGGCCACACCGGTATTAATTGACACGCTGCCACCGTCGGCCGAGTGTGTTGGGATGCGTTGGGCACATCAACACCAGCGGGGGCACCAGCAATCTTTGCACCTTTGGCGGAAAACGTGAGATTTCCGTAGGAGGAAATTTGGATGAAAGATGTTTTCCATTGGGGGGAGGGGAGGGTTTTTTTTTTGTTGTTGCGCGCATAATAGGTCGCGCTAGCAAAACAATGAGAACGGAGCGACAATCTATACGTGCGTGATATGCGGTTGTAAGGTGTTTACCGCGATGGAGCTTGTTTTCATTCTTGGCCTACGGGCTATTATTTTATAATGAGCATGTCAATGGAAACAAACCGGCCTGGGAATTGTGAGGGATCGTGTGAACGTGAACGAATTCTTGTTCGTGATATGGCGCATCGTATTGAGAGAATAAATTTGCATTATAAAGGTAGTCTTCAGCGAGGACATGAAACATTGGAACTAACTAGGTCGAGCATATTGGAGAATCGATCGACTTTAATAGGATATCCATAGTGTTAATGCTCATATGCGCCTCTAAATCATGGACTACGTTTAATGCGGACAAAAACAAGTCCCTACAGAATTCGAAAAAACACATCAGTAGGACCCAGCTATTACACTTAAGGCATTGGGCTTCGGACATTTGGTAGGGCATTTGGTGAATTGGTCACGTCAGGAGGATTATAGCGAACAATCCTAGTCCTTAGAATCATTATACGTTATCTTCCAGACAACCAGGCGTAGCAAGGGTTATTATGCTAAGGAATCTCATATCCTGTTCAACCATAAACATAGGGACGAATAAGTAAAGATATATTTGCTGTAAAACCTTCCTGAACAATAATAGCGCCAGTAATGGAGGATCATGAAGGCTGTAAGCAGAATGAAAGTTGGAGGTCCCTAGCGCATCGCGTCCTTTTACAAGACCATAGATCCTCCTAAGGAGTTCGGGCTTCTAAGCTTCTGAATTCTTGAAGCCAGGACCACACCGATATTTACCGGACCCTATGAAAGCTCTGGGCCCAAGTTTCTGCTTAGTTTGCTTATACTATGATCCACCTCTTGCTGCCAGGTCACATTATGGCTTCTTCGTCTTTTGGTCACTGTAACCTTCAGAGATCTTGTGGTGTCCTGTCATTTCTTGCTTCCATGACTTGGTGATTATACCTGAGTTTCGATCGTGTTTTGTGATAGAACAATGCCTCTATTGGCTCTGCTCTATTGGACCACTTCAGGATAAAAGGTTTCGATCTGTTAAACGAAGCGATTGCATCACTGAGGAGAATGTTTCAAAAGAATATTGGAACACAGCAAGCCAGTTGTAGAATTTTGCCAATCGGGTAATGAAATCTTTTATTCAATTAGGGGAGATTTCCAACATGACTATGAAACTTTACAATCAGCCACAGATTTTATACCGAGCTGAACTCTGTCAAACTGTTTCATTATATCAATCGAAATCTCGTAAGATCGAACGACTTGGCATAAGCCACGACTGCCTCGAATAACGTTTTGATAAGATAATGCCAAACATGGACCATGGACCAATGAATGTCTGTGTCCTTAATGGGGTATTAACTATCTTCTGCTATTCTTTACCCATTTACGTATGCGAAGCCGTAGAAATAAAAAAAACTTACTTAGAAAAATATTATACTCGTAAGATATTGAGGCTTTCTGAGGTTACGTCCAAGAACATAAACAACCACTTTAGGCATCTTTAAAATAGTATAACAAAAAAACTCCTAACCTCCGAAAGGTTTCTAAAGCACATTTAGTGTACTGAACGATTACGTAGAATACTTCATAAATTTGTTTGCCCGCTGTATGTGTCTAGAGAGCACCGTCACACTAGAACTCCACTGCTAGAGAATGTATTTTTAAAAAATTTGATTTTTTTTTCTCTCCACCCATTTGCTCGACAGCCGCTGATATCGTTTGCCCGTACGAAGGGGCCAAACAAATATTTGCCCACACACAGCCACGAAGAAAGAAGGCAACGAGTTGTACCAAAAGCGGACCATTCGCCGTTCGGTGCCAGCCAGGCATGACCGACACCTCTCCCCTCTCTCTGCTGGGGTGGTGCGCCAGCTCGGTGCACCTTAAAGCCTCCAAGTGGATTCTACTTAGAAAACCATCGAAATTAATTTACACACAAAATTTCATCAATCCATCACCATTCATTCGTACGCGGTTCCTGGGCGCGATCGTGCGCACAGACAGGTTCCGATGCGTGCCGTGCTGACGGCACAGATCACGGTGGTTGCACGGTCGGGTGGGATAGGGGCTGGGGGGAAAAACGCTCAACCAAAATACTAAGAAAACGATCAAGATGCTGCTAGCAAAACAATAACAACAAAAAAAAAAAACGCTCAAGAAGATGGTTTGTGTTGTTTTCTCGCACCATGGAATGGAGCGTGAAAGGGAAGTAGGAAAGAAACAAATTCTCCAGCTCTGATGACCACCCCCCCCCCCCCTCTCTTCTCCCCCTACGAGCTGCTTTGCATACGGAGCATAAACAGTCAAGATGGAGCAGTCTATCGCTAGACGACTGCTTGGACGGAAAAGCGTTTTTTTTTGCCTTATCGACGTCGCTGTGTCCATCTTCTCCAGTGTGCTAACGTTAGAAATATACACTTCTTACGTAACAAGTGAAGTGTTTTGCTAACTAACGTGCGCACGCAAACCCGCCGGGCAACCTTCCCTCCCCCCGGGCTGGTCTAGCCCGGCCTGACCATCATCGCACACCAGCTGCCGCACATTTCGTTCCTCCGTTCTGTTCTGTTCGTTTAAAACAACGAATCACAATCACAATAGCGATGATGAGTTTGATTTCCATTGGGCACCCGGTGGACCCACGGCACCCAGGGTTTGGAAATTCAAATTCTTCCTTCTTCCTTTGCACCTCTTGAGAGCCCCGTCCATCCTCCCCATCTTCCCCATTCTCCCTCCTCCCCCCCCCCTTCCACCCACCCGAAACACGGTGCTAATGAGCACAATCTGGTCAACGGAAGCCTTCCCGTTCCTTGTGGGAAAATCGGTGACCTCTCGTTGCGCTACGCTAATCGTTCAAGTGCACTCGTCTCGGCTGCTGCTGCTTGGACCATCTCACGCAAAGCAAAAACAATACAAAAAATACACCCCACACACACACACACACACACACACACACACACACACACACACACGGACGCGCGTTCACCCTCATGGGGTGGCAAATGAACTGGCTGCTATCTATTGATCTACCAAGTGATTTGTTGTTGTTCTTGTTTCAAAATTTGCTAAACTGCTGTTTAGCGAAGCGAGGATAGGATAGCGAACCTGCTCACGACACTTTCAACACCGGAGAAATAAATGTATTCTGCACTTGAACTTGGCCACGAGGGTTACCTATCGTGGGCACAACTCGCTTTTGTCAGTGGCTGTCTGTGACGGAGGTACCAACAATAAGCGTTTTGTGCGCGAAACAAAAGCATCGATTGATATAAGTAGCGCGCAGCAGTACTTTGGGTATACTAATGGAAAACATAATGGCAGGTTCCGTAAGATACTTTCAAGGTAATCTTCCTGATTTTGGTAAAGCTTTTGTGGCTAGCTTTTAGGCTTTCCAAAGACCTGTCTGAATATACTTCTGCAAATCATTTTATGGCTCAGTAACTTATGCATTCAGTAAATAAGCTTTAAATTTAAATGACAATGAAACACAACACTGCAACAGATAACTTATGGAATGACTTTTCACTAGTTGGGAGTTCTTTCGATAAATAGTACAGATTTTAGCCATGGCCATCATATGCATACCTACATGCTTTGGATTTTGGAAAATATTTGAAAAATGTCCTCCGAAAGAGGTTAATACAAACAACTCTATTGGACACTAGTGAGAAATGCGAGGAGTCTTCTCTATGGAAAGAAATATTTCTAAACATAGTCAGCTGTTCATTTGGAGTGTTTGTCTGTTGTTTAAAAATGCAAAGGAACTTTGTATAGCCATCTCCACCTTGCCTCGGATCTTAGGAACCTTTTAGCTTTTAACCTTTCACCAGGACTTCAGATTACCTCAAATTCTTCCAATTATTTGGCACTACAACCTTCACTGAACTTGACTTGCTTGGCGTAACTGGAAAGTCTCCCGCGGTCCGGAAAGGATTCGATATCCGGTCCAATTGTTCAGGACTTGTGAAGCAGGAGAATATATTACGAACTAGCTGAGAAGTTTGGTAGTGCAGATATCCTGGCGAAGACCAAAGCTCAAGGGATTGGATGACTGGGACAGGTGATGAGAATGCCGTACACATTCCCCACCAGGAAGGTTCATCAGAGACCCGTTCGACACGAGGCGTAGAGGAACACAGCGGGCTCGTTTACTGGATCAGGTGGAGTCTTATCTGTCGAAGAATTTCCCTGACCCTTCTGGCAATCCACTTTGAGCCTACCAATCATTTTACGGGTTGGATTGTCCGGTGCCATTCTCATGACATGACCAGCCCACCAGGCATCCTGGCGAGTCTAATTGTAGTGGCTCTTCCATTGACCTTCCAAACATACGAAACCACAAATCCTTCTGAACAAATCTTCTTCTCGAAGGACCACCTCAACAGCTTCTCCCAAAACTTTTGGTGGAACAAGGCTGTGTGGTGTCCAGAATTTAATCTCCATCAGACGCATACAATTTTATTCTGAAGGAAAAAGACGTTGCACGACTAATATCCAACTTTAGGACATTAGGAACAAATAAGTTCACATCAGGAAAACTTTTGCTTACAAAATAACAAGCACAACAAACAACTAGAAAAATCGTTGTATTAGATTTCATCTTCGTTTTCAGTTTTAGATTGTAAAAGTTTACACATCAGAGCTATATATCAATTCCAATGGAGTTCGATTCTAGCTGTAAATACAAAAAAAGGGCAGAGTGGAAATTTGCGCTGCGTGCAACGAAGCCTAATGTAAAACTGAAGCAAATTAATACCGCTGAACCACTCGATCGCAATACACCGAATTTCATGCTAAATGGTCGGTCGGGTTGCCAGCACCCGAGTTCCGGACCTCAAACCAACATTGTGCACTTATTTACTGTGCACGGATTGCCAGACCCCCCGAAAGCCACCAATCCAAAGCTTCCGACCGAACCATGTACACCGACATTCCGGCATCAGGCGATCCATCGGTTCAATGGATTCCGACAAAATCCACAAGCACCCAAATTTCTCATCAATTTCTATCGTCTTTCTAATCGGTTCACCAACCAACACGGAAAGCTGGCGAGCTGGTTTTGATGAGTCCCCGAGGAAAGGGATGTGGATCTGGCCGGGATGCCTGAAATCGGTCGGGGATGCTTCAGGGCCCGAAATTAGCGGTCGAACCCGAATTGGCATTCACCCTATTGAAAATTTTGCAGCCAAACTCCTGCTTCTAACACCGGATCCTTTCACCCCTTTACGTACACATGTCCTCGTCTGTCCTGTCGTTGGGTCAAAATGCGCGTCAGACTTTCCGGTTCGATTGATGGCGAAAGGATACTCATTTGTAGCTCCATTCGCGTCGGAACGTATGAGCAGTTTGTATGAGGTTTGATACCAATCGAATGCAAGTTTTACAGGCCCGGCCAACGAGAGTAATTGTGTAATCACGCCAAGCTGACCATTAGAGCTGAATTCTGGCGAGTTGGGAACTAGTGAACAAAATGTATCTAAATTAGAATTTTGTTGAACTTAGTGATGTTCTACTGAATGCGATATCTATTCCATATTCTATTCGTACGTCCTGTCGCCTTCACTATTTTACTGCCAAGTCTTAATTCATTCTTTTTATATGACACCTCCTGGCACTACACATCATAACTCATATTCTTCTCATATCAGCATCAAAAATCTCCATATACTGCACAAATGGAGTGCCGAGCCGAGCGCTTTTTTGTTATTCCAAAAATTTTACTACCATAAAACATTCCCTCACTGGACGAAACATGTATGCGAGTCGCCAGCAGGGAAAAGGAAGAAAAAACTGCCAGACAGAATGGTAGATGGGGAAAAACAGCAAGCTAAATTCTACCGAACGAAGGTTAGGTCACAAGGCGTACCGGGGCCCCCTATGTTGGCGTACGGTTGGGTGCAAAGCTGCAGCATAACCTGCCGGAATCTGCCGATGACAGGTTTTTCCACTGACCGACGATTTTCAATTTCCTGCTTCCGTGTAACGTTGGACGAGGGTGTGAATCCCGTCGTAGGGCGAAACGGGCGATTCGTTCATCCGTAACTGGTCAGCCGTAGGGTTTCCATGCATTTTTACCCTCCGGAACGGAACCCAGCGCCTGTGCCGATGGGACGAGGTGGGCTTTTTGCAATGGTCAACTTTTATGTAGCTCTCTCCCTTTATGGAAAGGGAAAGGCAATGAGAAAACAAAACCAAAACGTGGTGGAATGTACTGGTGAGTAAACAGTTTTAAAATTGTTCTGTAAAACCTAAAAACCGATAAGAGAATTATAGCAACTTTTCATTTGATTTTTCACTACAATAGAGTCCAAGACCAAAGCAATACGGCCAGGCCGTTCTTTATGAATAAAAAAAAAAAAAAAAGAGTCCAAGACCAAGTTACACCAAAATCGTATGTATGCCTCTAAATACCAAGTCCTGTACAGAGAGAGAGAGAGAGCGAGATATTCATGTCCACACCCTAGCCCGAAAAAATCACATCCGAGAAAACGCATTAACGCTGGACAGTTCCGACTTCTGTTGTGGATGTGGCGTGAAATGGAATGTCATCACATGTGCCATAAAGAATCGGTACTGGAGATGGGCCTGGACACACTTAAACGGCACGGGTAAACACGTGGTGGAACACACTCACACACACACACACGCACGAAACCTCACATGATACCACATGATAACGAGCCTCTCCGCACATCAATTCTACATGAGGCATCCTTTGTGGACAAGGTTTTAAGTTCGTCACGCCAGCGGCAAGCGGCAGGATCGTTTTCATTCAGGGCCGCGTCTTACCCGTCGAAGAATCGCCCGTTGCAGAATAATGCATTCCAATCGCTGACACATACATTGTGGCACGTGGCATTTGGCCACGTATCTGTTTCATGGCAGAGTTGGAAAATCGAAGAAGCTGTGAAGTGTCAAGTAACTTACATCCGGCGCGTTCATGGGGCAGTATCGAATATAGCTAACGAGATTGAGCAGAAAGCGGTAAGCCTGGTATTTTTATATGCAAATTACAAATCATGAGGACCTATTGGAATCTTCTTTCCCAAAATTAAGAGCATGTTGAGCTAATTTTGTACTATAAACGAATTGAAGTAATTCTCGTAATACTTAATCCTTTCTTTTACAAAGCTAATTTAAGTGAAACTCGCAAGGACTTTACTCGTTTTCTTCATGGTGAACCTTCTCGGAAACAGGATATATATCCTGTGTCAATAATACTGAATGAGCCCGGATGGAAGGCAACACGAAGTAATATGGAGAGGATGTTCTCGTGTTTCACCCGTGATATGCTTCCCGAGAGTTACGAGTAGTACAGATTTTATCAGGACTCCTATAATTCCTCCTATAGTTTTCTTCATGAGGTCCATTACAATAACTGGGTAAAATTCACTTCATTTCACTAGCTTTTTTAAGGAACTCCAACACCCATACCTCTACGTGCAGATCGTGCCGTTTTGGGCGTGAGTTCAAGGAAAAAAGTCCACGCCCGCATCAATCTTTTTTTTTGTCTGATCCCAAACAACATAGTTTATGTAAGTTTTCATTGATTTCGTTTCTTTAAATTTGGAAAAATTTCTCATCTCACACCTTAACAATAGCCCGGGCCAAGATAAACACTACGCGAGAAAGTGACTCGCTTAGTTTTTCTTGCCTGCACGCCTGCCAAATCACAGACCCGGCCTGAACACCCTCACAAGCAGGACAATGGACGGAATGTTATTTTTTAACTCTAGCCCTTGCGTCCACACATAGCTGCGTGCTTTCCGGCCGGACAGTTTTCCGTGCTTTCCATCCAATTCCATCATCCGTACCATCATAATCCGGGCTGAGGCACAATGGACCGGGCCCAAAAACTGGACATAAAGGAAATCGAAACCTTTGACGAGCCACGAAATCAAACCGAACGCATCTAGCCAACCTAGCCGAGCTGGACCAGAAGGCCAGGAACGAAAATATTCGGCTGTTTTCACAAATAATATTGACTTTACAAATGAAGGTTGTCAGACCGTTCGGTAGGGCCGAAACGGGCAAGGCCTAGTGAACGGGCCCAGCATCGCTCCGGGAACCGCGCAGTCACATCCTTCTCGGCCAGCATAAACATTGCTGATGTTTTCGTTACTTTTTCGTTTTCTTCTCCCTGGCGTGGTACAATATCATTCGCATTCGCTTGTGGCCGCTGCGGCAGTGGTCAGTAAAGAAAGCCACAGATGGAACGGTTGTGCCTTTCACTTGGTCGATTCGTGTTGTGTCCCATATAGCAAATGGATATGAGTTATTTTACTGCTTTTAAAGAAAGATTTGATTTTTTTTCTCCTAGTGCCACATTCAGTGCTTGGTACTGTGGAATGGGATGTATGACGCGAACAGACTTTAAATTTAAAATGAATCATGAAGGAAACATGTGATACGCTTTCATTTCTCACAAGTGGAGTCAAACAAAATTATCCAAGAAATTCTATAAATCAGATATAGACCTTAAGGTCACGAGGTTGTATAGTTAATACAGACGTTGGGTCCTTAGGCTTCGTTCGTCTCAAATACGCTCATAATTGCTTCGGTCAGCTGTATTCGTCAGGATATCCAATACCTTCTTCACATCCAGCATAGTCAACATCTAAATAGATTTTAAGTAATAATTGCAGCTAATTGAGCTTGCTATCCGGACATAAATTTTCCTTCTGAAGTTCGTGATGTACCTTGTCTTACTTTCTTCATTAATCCTCTCACTTCTCACCGGATATATCTATATTTCTCATACCGCATTGATATACTCATGTGACAGTTATAAAAATAATTGGAAAAAGAGTATTTCAAAGTAAATTGTCATCATATTAACTATCTCTCATAAAATTGAGTTACAGACGATTAAAACACCTCTATTCTATCCCAATACTCTGCATTCGACCACAGTCGACGTCGAATAGTGTAATGTTTTCCTCCGGTTCGATTGTGTAAGCCAAACCTGTGAGAAACGCAGAACGATGCGCGAACGAGAGACAACACCGAACCGGTGCGCGTACATCACACGAACGAAAGAGATGCATCGCGACAAAATGGAGGAAGTCAAAAAGGCAACATTTTGTAACGAACCAACCAACCAATACACAATCGGCCTGTAGCACCACTACCACAAAATCGAACACGCACAAAAGCACGCACACTTTGGTACGGGCTCCGAATTTCCTGGTTGTGTTTTGGCATGGAGCAACATGTCCCTGGCATTCCCAAGCATTGCGTCTCCCCATCGCCAGTCAGGTCGGTGGGACAGCAGCACACGCAGCACAAACGAGCGACGAAATGAATACAGTTTCGATACCTTTATCGTGAGCATGCGCTCCTACTTGATAAGACATCCGGGCATGGTGGGTCCGGGGACAAAAGCAATGTTGGATGGTGAGCATGGTGAGTGAGGTTTTTTTTTCTGCATTTCTGTTTTGGGAATTTGTTTATTGCTGTTCGATGCAGCGGCCAAGAATAAATTGCATTTCCGAACGAGCATACGATAAAGCCACGAGGCCACACAAATGCCTCGCCGAGGAGTCGTTCAAATCCTGTTGGAACGGGAAAGGACATTAGGCAAGTTGGCAAGAGGTTATTGATTTTACTTCGCCAAAATGAAATGCGCCAACCAACTCTCACAATCTGTGATGGTATGCGAGAATTGTAATAGTTTTAGTTACAGCAAGGGCGTTGCTGAGAGTTAACTCTCGAATATCGCGTTCCGCAAAACAAAGTGCAATAAATTGATAAACTTAATTTTCTTTATACAAATCATGCAGATATTTGGGTGCAACTTTTTGAGACCAGCGACTTCAATAAATCGATTAAAGAAAAGCAAGCAAACATTTCCCGTAATGACTCTATTGTTGATGCAAAGGAAATGGCTGGCTGCCTTTCTGTGCTGATGCACCGACTTTCCATTTCCCACGGCGGGCTGTTCCGGCCGCTTTTCACGTGCTACAAATATGGCTTTTAAATGCATTTCCTTTCTTCCTGCGTGCGTCGGTGGAGGTGGTTGTTTTCCTGGTAAAATGCAACTTTCGCAACAGGGAAAAAAAGCCCTCCACAACAGCCCGAATTCTATAGAGCCTTTTAGACGACTCCTTTCGCTCGGTCGTAGTCGGCAGCGTTTAAGTGCACATTCAAACAAGCCACAATTTACTACCTATTGAGGCGAGAGCTTGAATTCCGAGCCCGTCTTCCGGAGACGGGCGGTTTTGGTTGTTCTTCGCCCACAACACACAGGCGAAGGAACCGTAGGAACAATGTTGTTAAATTGTTTTGAGGCCAACATCCGTACGATTGGTGGAGGGTGGGGGGAGGGGGCGAGACATAAAAGGAGGACGCGGGGTAAAACATTCAACCGTAAGCTAGAATCTTTTGAAGTCGCGAGAATAATTAACCAGCATGCATAAAGCGCTTTGCTGTTTAATGTTGCGGTTTTGTTTCTTTTTCGGTGAGAGCCACATAAAGCAAGAAAGGAATCCATTACTACCGGCGCGCAGACCACTACAAGGGGCACCTGTTTTAAAACTGCGTCAGTAATGTTTTTCTGCGTACAGTGGGTGAGTAAGTGAGCGAACAGGTGTATTAAATACAATTGAATGAAAATAATGGACTTTTGTTCTTAATTTTTCCTCGATGCAAGTAACATGTTGCTAGTGCGCTGAATGTTGGATTGCAACAATGAAGCTGGGAAATAGCAACAAAGTAATAAAAAGTCGAGATAATTTTATGATTAATTTTTGCTTTGTTGGTCTACAAATTTATATGATTGGTGAAATAGCTTGAAATAGCTTACGCATTCTATCGCTTTATCGCCACCACTTTAGCAAAAATTTAAGTGACAAAGTTGATTTTCAAACAAGCCATTAACATTTTAATGGAAACTTACATCCAAGAAGCACTCTACGCAGAGGTCGCGCTCTTGCTGGGATCTTAATCACCAATATCATGACCAAAATTTCTCTTCCTGTAGTTAGCGATCAGATAATACTCGATCAAGGATACAGAAAGATTGGATAAGGCACTGCAACAGCGTCCTTGATGAAAACAAAATCAAATGCTTGCTATTAAAGTCATCTGGGAGTTTCATCGACTATTTCTGACGGTGTGGCATCCACGACGCACGCGAAAATGAATTTCCCGAGCGTCGTCAGAAGCTTATTCTGAGTCATTGTCACAAGTAACAGTAAACAGGGTTTAGTATAAGACTTGCGCAGCATGCATTTTCATCAGGCTCAGAATTCATTCTGCCTTCAACTTGTACCCGAAATCTTAGGCTCCTTGCACCGAGCGATAAAGCCTCGGTATCGGTGTAGTTTAGCCGGCGTTTGTCCCTCGTAAGATTCCTGATAGCGGGCGATACAGCCACGGGTTTTCAGGACAATTAGTACTGTATTTGAAAAATCGTAGAACATTTTAGGGTAGCTAGCACCTGTCCCTCGTTAGACTTCTTTGCCTTGATCAGAAATTGCCTTACTATTTACAACTTCCTCAGTCGTGGATAATCTTAAAGACCTGTTGGGTCATGCCTGCTTGATTTACTAGACGACCCAGACGGGATTTGCACCCCCGTCCTACCGTGTGAAGATTGGTGCCGCTGTCGAATCGACCACCGGGCCGCCCCAATCCATCCAGCTATGGGCAATTTAAATCAAGGAATTCAAAAATGATAGCCTCCAAGATTATTGTCCCAATAGATTTTTTTCAATAAACAATTTCCACTTTTTGTCAAGGGCCTAGTTTTAAATTTAAGTAGAATTATTAATATAAATGTTTGAAAATTATTTTTAAATTAATTGATGCCACTCAAATACTACACAACTACACCGCATTACCACACGTTAATAAATGTCAAACCATGCGAGCAATTTATTACAGACTACACAATCAATCCTCTCAATTCGAAATGACTATAAACTCAAAAATGCAAACTAGTTGTAATTAAAACCACAAAGCGAATATTTCTTTTTTAATTACCTCCAAAATGATAAAAACCCTCCCAGGAGACTCATTTTTGCAACACGTAATAGACAATGCATTATCTGTTCGGACGGCTCGTTATTTCCTCGTTTTTTCCGATCCTAAAACACCATTTACACGCCACGCTGAATCAATTGCTGAGAACTCACCGAAGCCCCCTTTCATAGAGGGCATTTCCCGCGCACCAAAGTGGGCCACAGGAGGAAAACTCGTGGTCGGCGTAAAAAGCGGGCGGCACTCATGCAAAACCACACAGAATCGCTAACGAAGTAATTCAAATCAGCTTGCGGCAGCGTACGTGTGTGTCTGGTGATTTTTATTATTGCCGTGTTCATACAATTAAACACGCATTCAAATGAACGCCACAAACATCAGCTCGATGATGCTTCAGCCCCCGGGTTCGCGCACGGTATTGATTAATGGTCGATTTTAGCTGGAAAATCTCACCGAGGCCTCAGCGTCGAAGGTGTGCCACCTTCAAAACTAAAAACAAAACAAAAAACAAAAATCGAAACTCAACATTCTATTCAGTAGAGTTCCCGGAAAACAAATGCAATTTGCAGTCAAAACTCTCAGTCAATCGAGGGTACTAATGTGTTTTGTTGTATCGATGGTTGTAATGTAATGGAAAATACTTAATGGCTGTAAATGAATAATGACAGTTCGATTGTAGTGTCACAAAGCCGGGATGACAACAACTATCTGTTACTAATTAAAATTTTAAATTTTTATAGTACACGCATCCCAGAACTCGTGTGGACTACAACTCAAAATCCTCCAAAGAATATTCTGATGGTAAAATGTTCAATCCTTTGCACAGCAATTCCCTTATCCGTGGACCCCTATTGAGTCGCTCACCCTGCACAGTAATCCATTTGATAAAAGGGCTTTGATAAGGGAGACTCCGTTTTATGACATGCTGGCATTCCCATCTTCAAGCTGTCAAACGTCTGTGGCAATTGCGATCACCTTCCGTTCGTTCAGTTTGGTTTTTTGTTCATTCCCATCTCTTTTATATCGGTTAACTGCTGCTGCTGCTGTTGCTTGATCCCAAGTATGTATTGTTTTTTCGAGCGGATGTACACACACACATATTTTTTCGTTGTTCCGTTGCTTTTGACATTTTTTTTTTGGCGTGTGTGTGTGTTAATTCTTCTACTACTACAGTGCTCGAACTCGACTCGGACTCAATTTCCATTTTTTCTCCGATTCTCTCTCCCCGGGCTCCGCCAGCCAGCCGCATATGAAATCGTGAAGAGTCCTTACCGGGAAACCCACCTCGCACGCACCACCTTGGTTCTGGGTCCGTGCACCATCACACTACGCGCACCGTATGAGGCCGTACCAGGCGAACGCGCGCGCGCTCGTACGTTCCAGTCCCAGGTTCTCGTTGTTCATCGATTGTTCGATCACGAGTGGCCACTCGAAGATTTTGTTACTGAAGGAGCGCGATCTCACCGTTGCAGCTCGCCGTAACGCAGCATATGCTGCCCTCCGCTGTTGCGCCATGTGCGCATTGTATGCGCCGATGGAGTGGAAAAACCCCCCTCCGTCGTCACACCGCCACCACCACCTTCCGTGCCTGTTCCCGCTCTTGACGGGCTGTTTCCGGTTGCAGCTATTCGCGATCCGCAGCAACGGCCCGCCTTTACCCGGTCAGCAACACAATCAAACCCATTCCGGAAGGATTGCCTTATGGCGCACGGGGTATGGGTCTGTTGCCGCCGTCGCGTATGGTTGTGTGTTTGGCATATTGCTTGGTTTAATTTTTGGACCAAAAGAGAGTGGTAAAAAAAGTGGTTCTAATGAACGTAACGTCCGAGGGAATCAAGAAATCAAACGATAAGAATCACGCCCTGCTGGCGTTGGGCAAATCTTTTTACGTATTTTATACGTTAAGGAATTCGGATATTGGCGAGCTTAGTGGGAATTCTACATTATGGAACTGATATGCATCGAAATGCAGGAATGCAGGAAGAAGATCTTATATACTAAAATTTAAATAAATATATCATAAAAGTCTCTTCTTCTTCATCAAAGGTCTTGGTCTGCTATAACTGCCTTCCTTGACTAGCGGCACCCGTAGCTGGATAGTCTGTAGCTGCGGCACGGGGAGACGATCTAGATAGGATTCAAAGTCCATAACTTAAAGTCCATAACATTTAGTTGCACTATTCCTTCATTTCCATCAACATTTCGAGCAATAAGGACATCCTTATCCTGTGTCGGCCACTGAGCTTGCTCCATTCAACCATGAATCTTCAAAAACATTCAAGAAACAGGGAGAACAATTACAGTTTACAAACATCTCAACTACTTCCTGTCAATATCTGACAACTTAATAACAATGTCCGGGAAGTCTAATGTCTAATCATATATCCGTTACACAATTAAATATTTTTGTGAGGATATCCTCAGGATATCCTCAAAAAATTCATTCGTCATCATTGAAATTCTAACTACATGTGTTATGAGGTTAAATGATCTCGAGTGGAAAGTACGAATGAATGAATTCCTTGCAACAACTGGAACTCCGAAGAAACACACAAGTGTGAAGAGACAAATAGGATAAATGAGGCTTGTCGGCTAACATGTGGATGTCAAATAAGTTATTTGTTTTGGGTCAAGAATTGGAGCAAAAATGAGGGACTTTTAATTAACGCTTACTATAAATTTTATTCCAAGTGACCTTCTAAGAGTTTTTCCACAAGACAGAACAGAGTATCAGTTCATCTATGTATCATATCCAGCTACGGGTAAATTTAAGTCATGGTAGCCTAAAATAGCAGATCAAACTCACTTAAGGATGTTGTCTTTGCCATTAGATCGTTGAAAGAAAAATCATCGTGTCATCAGAAGACCAATGGACAATGCTCTCGCAAATAGATATCCAGCTCAGACAACATTGATAATGACTTAATTGGGTCAACTTTAGCGGTGTCTTTGTATCACCAAACCAACCAACAGACACATCCGTGCCATCAAAAAAATGCCTCACAGAGTCAAAACCAGGAACGAAAGGAAATCACGGCCACAAAACTGAAAGTTCAACTTGGGCAACACAGCAAAGTGCTGGCAAAACTAATTGAAAATTTAGTCAAGATTGCATACAAAATACTGCCGCTTCACAGCTTGAAACAACATGCAAAACCAGAAACCCAACGACACAAGAACGCACAAAAAAACTAGCTCGTCTCCACCACTGAAACACTTCCAATGCAACACCCCTGGATAGAAGAGAAAGAGAAGCAAGTACTCACCGAAGAAATGAGGTAAGCGGCCGTCCGGCGGTGTTCCAGGGAAAAGTTAGTAGTTTTTCCTGCTTTCAAGTGGCCAGCGGTGAACAGCACTTGATGACGTTTTCGACGTGTGTTGTTTTGGAATGGCGTCGATTGTGCCGGAGCGCTGGTTGCGTTTGCTGCTGTCCACTGCTTGCCACAGCCTGCTTCGTCTCACATGCCTAGTGAGGCTGGCTTTCCGCGATATCGCCGGGCGGAAATCAACTGTCAAACCTGTCACAGTGATCGGGTGAATAAAATCCAAACAAACGTAGGATAAAGAAGAGACCAGAACCGATCGTATCTGTGAACCTCTGGCTGCCGCAGATTCTGCGAGGATGAGTCGTCGCCTTCATGCACCCTTCCACTTGTGAGCTTCTCTACTTTGCGGACTCATTGCTGATGCGAATTGGTGGTCAGTTTCGCGCTCGCAAGAATTAATGAGGTAAAATATTTAAACCTCAAACTTTCTGGGGAAATCCTGGTGCTGGACTTCAGAGTTGTCTATTTAAATTTATTTTGAGAGGTTGTTATCTAGAATTCGTTCGCTGTCAACTGGCTGCCAGCCTTCCCAAGCATGTTAAATAAGAGATTCTGAAAGCAACTTCCACGTTGTCTAATTATTTTACCAATAAAATGTCTCCTTGATTGAATTATTTTTTCCACATCACTTTCCGTTAAAAAAAAAAAAGAAACATCCGTTTGACACTCTTTCTAAACAATTGAGGGAGAAATGCGAAATTAGCAATACCCACTTCCCACTCAACGAGCGGTTTTGGACTTCAGTTTAGTGGAAAGATTTCCTAATTACCATTGAGCATGGGGGCCACTCTACTGTTCCACCGTCCCCCCCAACACTTTCCACAGACTGCTGCGGTCAGCCTCTCGTCTAACTGCACCGAAGAAGGCAGGATGAAGATTTTGGTTTTTAGACGAGCAGACATTTCAAACTCAGCCCTCTCGATGGAACAATGAATAGTACCCCAAAACCCTGAGCCGTTCCGACGAACACTTCACTACACAGGCCTCATCGCTGAGCACTTTAAGGCGCCATCCGAGCATTCCACGGACCGCGTTCCGTGGTGGTAGTTCTTGAAGCGAAGATATCAACGCGTAAAGAACCGGCCACCATTTGGCCGCAAAAGTGAGGAAAGCAAATCAACCTGACGTGCTCCACCTGTCAACCGGTGGAACGCGTTGGCGGCGTCTAAGTAGGCGCCGGTAACAATTGGAGAGTTTTCTCGCTAGTAATTTTCGCCGGGGCTGACCCGTTGCTTCTGCCGTTCCTGAAGATGCTTTCGGTTCGTTTTCTTTTTTCAAGGGAATTTTTTTTTTTTTTTTTTGTTGGGGAAATGTTGGGGGAATGATCAGTCACAGGATAGAAATTTGAAATTTGTTTTGGAATAAACTACACCGACGAGAACCACGTACGAGAGAACCTCCAACTTTCCGGCACAAATCTCAACATTCTACTGTCAGCTTGACTAGCAACGTCGTGGAGATAGGAATGTTAATCTGCACGGTACAGCAGGCAAAGCAACACAGAATGTCTAACATTTCTAATATCTTCCAGCGCGCCCATAGCAACATCCCTCGCTAGTAGCATCACCACCAGTCAGTCAATATAGGTAGTAAATCCCTTTAGCTACGGCAATTACACGGCCACCGTCATTCACCGGGTTCGGCATCAAGCGTCCCTCGCAAAGTCTGGAGATCCGGCTGGAGAAAAACTCCGTCCACGTGTCTCGCTCGTTGCGCTCACCTGAACGAATTAAGGCGCAAACTGGAAATGCAATTTCATTAGTGGATGTGTTGCTCGGAACGCCACGGGGCCGGTTATTCATGGCAATTATTAAACTTCTTTACTGCTGCTGCTCACTAACCCTGGTTCGGTTTCGTATGTTGTTGCCATCGGTACACGGCAGCTCGTCAAGAGTCCAAAAAATGGTTTGTTTACAAGCGATTAGAACATTTCGAGGCAAATTTTGTTCCGCCAGGTTACTATCGTTTACGGTGCCTTGTTTTCAACGTATGGTAATGGGTGAAGTTTACAGGTTCTCAACACTCGCTAGAGCTAGAGATAGAAAGGATTGGAGTAAGTTGTAATTTAGTTTTAAATTCATTTAAACCGTGCAATGTGTGGATACAGAAATAATTTGACTTTTCAAGAACTTTTTGTGCCGGACGGTTATACAGTTATTCGCTGAGCCCTTAGTGAAGGCTCCGATAAACATAAATATTTACAAGTTTACTTCTCTTTAAGGACAGCAAATTGGGATGAGATGCTCCTGAGATGATTTGGAATCACTGATCACAAAACTGGGATGCATGGAACAAGCTCTCCGATAAAGGTTTGGACAACTTCGACTGGAGGATTGGAAGAACACAATGTCCAGCTTGACTTGAATCTTCTTAGCCGTTTGAACGGATGCTCTGACCTTAAACCCATTGGTGGATATATCCTTTGGGAGGCCCTAAGCGGAATGGAATTTGGAGACCTCTATCGCATCAATTCTGCTAATAGAAAGCGAGGTCGCCGCAACTATTTAGTCCGCTTACCGTTTAATCCTCCATTATCTTAACCTCAAGGTCCCTAAGAATAAAGGCACCTTCTTTTCAAGATCGGTCCAAAGTTTTGGGAGGCCAGGATGTCCAGGCCCTTAATCGATAATATCGCTTCACTTCCACCATAGACTAGTGGCCAGGATATGTCTCAGGATATAACATTGATCGACAAATAAATATTCAATCGCAGTTCTTCGGTTGTTAAACACAACGCATCAAATCATCAGCCACTTCATAACCACCATCGAAATAATGGAAACGAAATCAGTCAAATGGCCACCAAATAATTTGTAATCCACAACAGTTGATTCCCTTTGCTTTGCGCACAATAGGCACACTTCTCGAACCTTTTCGCATGACCACACCCCGTGTCTATCTTGCCAACCTCCCCTTTCTCGGCCAAATCTTTACAAGCCGGCAAGGAGGAACCGTGACTTTAAAAGTCGTGTGACTGCCCAGTAGGTGGTGTTTGTTAGCCCTACCGGGAACTGAAAGATTTGCCTCACAAGACGAATAGGGATTTTTGAAATTGAATGAAAAAACAGCACATAATCACCCGCCGTCTCGGAACACACCGGAACACACCGGATGGTGCCGATACGGTGTTCTTTTCCCCGGTCCTTTTTTTTTGCGCTCGCTAATTGATGTCTCATTTTCAGTCACACGTGGTGGTCCCGCGAGGCACGGGTGGTCGTCGTGCGACCGATGGACCATTCTTTCCGTTTTCTTTTTGCGTACGCTTGGGGGGGTTGCAATTCAAGCCAAAAAAGAATGTCCAGTGCTTGTCTGCGAGCTTAGCACTGCAGACGATCTAGTTGCTTCCGTTTTGCGGGGCATTTGGCGAACATGAACTAGCAAAGACATAGAGATGGAACCTAATTTTGGGAGCAAATTTTGCACAGGGAAGTTTACGAGTTTATAGAGAGAATCATAACATGATCAAGAGTCAGCAGCAGTCAGGCAGTGAGGTAGAAGTTCTTAAGTCCCGCATACATCAATCAACAACCATCAATACAATTAAAATACTCTTAGACGTCCCTTAAGATGGACGATAAGAAACCATTTCACAACCACATTTTCGATTGTTGGTACTTTCGCTAATCTCACCCCACCCCGAATCGATGCAGCGAAGGAAAAGGGACGCAGCAAAGTCCCAAGTCTTAGCCACATGACGGTGCACCCGTGGCGCATAATGCACCATTTGAATCTGGGGCGCGCGCGCGTCCGTCCGTGCGCCTTAAGCTAGACCAGTAGCGGGTTTTTTGGCTTCTTGAAGGAAAAACCCTTCGCGAAACAATAGGATGACCTTTACCACTCGATTGTTCTTCGGTTCCGGTGTACGGGCAACAGTAGAAGGAGGGCGCTATTTGGTTGAGAAAATGTGTTCTACCTCCACTTCACTCGGAATAATAAGTGTCAAAAGATCGCGAGAAAATTCGTTAGCCCAGGATGCTGGTTGTGCTGGAAACGCTGGTTCGTCTTGTTCGGTGAGAACGGTTTTCTCTCATGGTTGGGTGAGTGTTCACCGATCACCACCCACTGAGCAACCGTTTGCTGGAGGGACTAGAATAGCTCAGGGAGCAGGCACCGTGAGAAATCGTTTCGGGGCAGTTTCTTGAAACAGTGAGGAAGATCGTTAATATGATAATACATACGTACGAGGGATTTTGTAATCAAACGCTTGGTCCTTTTACCAGATTACTTCAATTTGTGTTTTTCGAGCAAACTTTGTTGCCCAGATTGTCTGGCGTAATACTAGTGACGTGATTAACCCATCCGGGCCTGAGGTGTCTAATATTGCCTCGTACGATGAAGTTTATATAGCAGCTTCGCTTCTTCTTTCTTGGCCAGCTCCTATGCAAAACACACAAAAAGGGGACATCGCCTAGTGTCCAATTCGTTTCAAGGAAACACGATCCATGACTGTACCCCTCCTACTCTAGTTGCATCCGATATCCCTCAGGTCTAACTCCTCTTGATCCAGCGTATCCTTCCGGCTTGACGGCAACCGTCAAGATGTCTGCATCGCCAAACAGCTCAGCTAGCTCGTGGTTCATTGTCCTTCTCAATACGTCCTGCTCGCACACACTCTAAAGATGTAGCACACGCCGCTCGAAAATGGCGAGTGCATTGGTGTCCTTCGCCAGCATAGTGCAGCACTCGAGCCAGTAGAGAACTAATGGCCGTATCAGTATGCGATATATGACGCATTTGGCGAAGATTTTGTCGGTCGTGGATTTCCCTCCTACAAATCCAACTTGGTAGCTTCTGACGAAATATGTAGCATCGGGGCGAAAGTCTGCAGAAGAGTATGCGGGACAGGTTCTTATTCAGGCAGCTATTGTCTTCTTGTGGACGCATCGAACACCATCACTCCATCTCAGTTTGGGCATACCACGCCACCTTTGTCCGTGTGGAAGCCTTAAAAGAACTTAACGGGGTGGATCGTCCGGTGTCATTCTCATGACATGGCGAGTCTAATTTGTTGCACGAAAGTGAGATCTTCGCACAGTTCGTAGAGCTCCTCCATTGTCCTTCTAAACTCTTGAAGATTTGCCACACGATAATGTCCTGGGTAAAGCGGTTTATAGTTAACGATTACTTTGTTCTCATTTTTTCTACGCAGCAAAAGCATATCTCTTAAGGGAAAAATGAAGAAAAAAAAACACTCAACAACACACATTACTGGATAAAAGAAGTTGCGTCAAACCGTTTAATATTCACAAAAGACGGTTATGATTCTAAATATGGTTTCATGCAGTAGTAGTGGCAGTAGTCTGCCGAACATCTGGCCCAAGGTAAGAAGCCGAGGAAATGTTTCCTACCATGCCGAACAACATTCATTGCCGTTATCCCGCAACTGTCCACCTTACTGTTTGCTAGCAAAAAATAGTGATACACGATCGATACAAATGCATTTTGTACGTTGCCGATCACCCGATCCACTAAGTCTAAACATGATGCCTAACCAACCTAGCGTCCTATCTACAGCCTGTGCAACGTGAGGTTTCTTCATTCTCGGAAGAAGATACAGACATTTGGCCCTAAGATTCTGTTAGTGTCTTTACTCCGAGAGGAGGGCCTCATGCTTCTTGGTTAGTATTTTAGGTTTCCATCCTTACAAAGTACACACATCGATTTGTACCATTCACATAAGGGGGGGGGGGGGCAAATAGTTGGTTTTGTAATAGCGTTCCCTATGTACTATCCTAAGTCCGAACCGATCTCTAACCTTGACCGACCCTAGGGCCACTTTAGCACACCGCGTCCGAGGGTATATATGGGTGGTAGCGATTGCCGAATGTTTTGTAATGCAATTTAAAACACAAAACTCTGGCGATAGGGGGGGGGGGGGGGGGGGGGGGAGGGGGTGGGACCGACTCTCTCGATTAGTACTGTCTCCGCTGATTGTTAAACCGATTATTTCCGCCCCCACCGCCACCTCCACCCCCACCCGAACCATAATTGTTCTGTCCGTAGCGGTTGTTGTTGTTGTTGTTGTTGTTGTTCCGGTGATTCCCTCCACCACCACCACCACCACCATGGAACTGTCCTCTGCCGCCACGGCCTCCTCCGCCGCGGTTGTTATTATGATTCCGTCCACTGTTGTTATTGGTCCAGCTGCTATTGCCACGCTGATTGTTGTAATCGTACTGGACCTGATTGGAGTACGGGTTTGGCAGTAGATTCGAGGCCTCGTTCGCCGACTGGGACGGTGCGGAGGTGTTGCGCGAAATTTCGTTCATCATCTGCTGCTGGTACTGCTGTATCTGGCTGCTCAGCTGCTCGAACACGCTCCGGTTGCCGGTGGCCGGTGTGGATGTCGCGGGGGCTGTATCCACCACCGCCGGCTCATCATCATTCCCACCCTGCCAACGTCCCTGCCCCTGTAGCCGATTGTACTGGCCACCGGTGCTGTAGCTACCGTCACTGTTGTTGTTATACCCGGAGTTGTAGTTGTTGCGCGAAGCTGAGTAAAAATAGATAAAAGTCATATTCAGTGTCAGAAATTGGAGTGATACGAAGCTTCTAGTGGAATGACCACACCATCATAATCGTCTAAGCACATCGATTGATGAGCCAAAAAAAAATTGTTTTGGCCAAATCCGATTTCCTCATGACACAACTCGATGCCGTACCGTCACGCCCGGTAGTATATCGAACCACTCGTCGCATAATTACGTCCCATACGTACAGCGAACACACCAACAGCCAACGCTCTCCACCGCATCAAACCAGCAAAGAATAAAGGTCAACTCGTGCAGCCGAGGATTCCTCGTGCTCCCGGGTGCTATCAGGCAGTAGCGCCACCGTCGTACGCTTGTATCGCTCCCGACGAACGAAAACCCACAACACGGATGAATGGGGAACTTGCTCAAGTGCCGAACATTTCCACACCAAGGATTCGAGTGGGCCCAAAAGAAGATCTTCGGAGTGCCGGGTTTTGTTCCGCAGCTATTCCCCTCCACGAAAGGATCCAACCCCGCGCGTTAAGTGGCCAAAGCCACAGCCAGCGTATCCCTGCTCCTGCGTCCTGATGCGCCGGGATCCCTCTATCGCTGTTGGGTGACAATTTGTATTTCGCTCCGCTAAAACCATACCACCGGCTGTGGCCACACTTTCAAAACTGGTACCAGAGCGAGGCGCTTGTATGGTGAAGTGGTAAAGGTCCTTAGCTTTATTATTTACGCTTTTTTTGTGTCGGAAAACCGCAGGACACCGCATCTTCCGTGTTTGGTGTGTTCGGCGGTTCGATTGTTCGAGCGGGATGTGGTTTCAGAAGTAGATTTATAATTTAGACATTTTAAGGCAGGCCGTTGCGATAAATCTGCTAGCTTATGCAAAACAACATAAGTTTAGCTAAACACTAGAACAAACTATTTCCGTTACTAGTGCTTACAGACTTTCGTTGTTGTCAAACGTTGCCATCGGCTGCTTCCCCTGATGCTTCGCACCTGCAGCCTGGCCAACATCCTCAACAGTTGCATCATTAGCAGCCGAGCAAGTGCATCGAGCGAATGAATATGATGAACCCCTTCAACTAGCGGTGGACCTAGGTAAATCCTAGCTGGTTTTACCGGGTGCCGGAAATCACTTGACTTACAGCGCCTTTCCGTTGGATTGCTCCAGCCCCGCGTCACACCCGCGTAGCGAAAATCGCCAATTTCAATACGAGAAGTTAGAGCAAACGGAACGACGAGCCCCCGTCACCGGGTGGGCTTGGCTTTTGGAGATGAGATTTTCGAATTTTCCTCCTGCAGCAGCTCGGGTGTGCAAGTTTTGAAGAGCGTACTTTACGCCGCAGAAATGCGCGCCCCTGCTGCATTAAGCCACTTGAGATCAATTTGCAATTTATTGTCCGATTGTCGCCGGGGTACGTACGATTACGCGTGTGAGTGTGTACGGCAGATGGAGAGAGAAAGGGCACAAAGATTTAAATTTTATGTGCAAAAATCGTTCTTCAAGTTCTAATACACAATACTATGGAGCATGAAAACGGTTTGGTGGGCAAGGCGACAGCGACACCGGTCTTCATACGGTAGGACCGGAGTTCAAATCTCATCCAGACCGCCTCCCCGTACGCAGGACTGACTACTTTGCTACGGGTGAAATCAAGTCACAGAAAGCCAGCAATGGCAGTCCGAGACCTCTCGAGGTTTTAGTGCCAAGGATGAAGCAGAAACCACATTTTTTTAGTCAAAAAGATTTTTTAGTCTAAATGCTAAATAGCCAAAGTGTTCAACAAGTGGAATTTTTTACGATGGGACCAACTTAACATTGTTTAGTGTGAGCTGCTCCTAACGTCACAGCTGTCTCGTATAGACGTCCACCAATTCTCCATCTGTCATTTATGGCTTTCCTTGACTTAATAGCTAACTCTGCAGCTGGGAAGCTAGGTGCGGATTAAGTGTCGCTACTAGTCCTGGTGTTTGTGAACTGGGCGCACGACTTGTTTTGAGCGATTTGATCTGACACAATACTGCACCCCCCCCCCCCCCCCCGAAAGCAGCCTTTGTCACCTGACAAAGGATACAAGTAGGAGCACTGTGAAAGAGCGGCCAACGAGATGACAACGTTAAACAACCGTAAACAGTAATTAGCCTCCCTTAAAATGCCCATGGCCCGAACATAATTACCTTCACAAAAAATTGGTGAATTTGGTGCAAGTCACAGTTTTGTTGTGTTATTTTCGAACCCGATAGTTATCAGATTACAATGAGGAAGGATTCAAACAAAAATAAAGCACACCTTTCGCTTCTACCGGGTTTCTCTCAACTCTGACTGCACGCTGCACTTCACCTGAATGCAATCGAACCTTCCCCGTTCCGAAACACGGAGCACGGCGGTGCGGTAATTTGATGCCAATCTGATATCTGGGCCCAGATACAGATCGCGCAGCCAGGTAGCTGCACGTCAAACAATGCGCTTGTTGGCAAACAAAACTCAACAAACCACAGACACACAGATAAGGGTCGGCATTGTCCTTCGCCAGGTTGACTCCTCAATCCTCAATTATTATCTAATCCAAATCCATTTTACCTTTCATCTTACGCTCCTACGGAAGCGTGGGATGGATGGCAATGCTTGAGAATGGAATAAGGATCGGCAGGGGAAAATCTTTTCTCTGGATCTCTACGAGCGCACTTTGAGAATGAGATACCTGGCACATTAAAGTGAAAGATCCTTTTTGGTTGGGATTTGCTTCCCGATGCGGACCAGATACGGGCGTTGCTGTGATCGCATTAGACAAAACCGGTTTCGGCTTCTGCACGGTGCGCCGATAACAGGACCTCTGTTATTATCCTCTCATTTTTGCCCATTTACGCTTACGAAAAGTAGGAAATCCTGTCCTGGAAAAAATGTCCTTTCTTTAGTGATATAACATCTTTCTTCGATGTTGTAGTTAAGGACTTGTCGATTGCTCCAATGATGACAGAATGATGGCACAGAATCACTGAAGGTTAGCTCCTAAACACTCTCATATACTGTTTATCATCACCATAAAAAATTGTATATTGCTGGATTCGAAATAAAAACATTGCTCCCCGTCCCATTCCGTTTGCGTAGGCAATTTGGGTGTGACCTGCGTCTTCGTGCAGGTCGTGCCACAAAATAAGATTCCATACAATTTGTACATGCACCAACCGTCGCTTCACTCTCCAATCCGTGCAGGATTCGATTATTTGATCCAGGAGCAGCACTTGAACGTTTCCAGGAGCTTCACACGAGATGCTTTCGAGATTTTCAGCCAGGCGTGCGTGATTGTGTCCACGCATATCTAACCACAGCATTCCATTCCACGGCAGCACACAAGGATGCTACTATCGCCCAAATCTTACACTCCACACACACACACACACACAAGGTTTACTTTCTTTGGCTAACACATCCCTTTTCAACAATTCGTTCCTCCTCCATTCGTCACGTGTTTTGTTTATCTTTCTTCGGGTGCTACGGGTGGGAAAAACAGGGTCCGCCGTGTGAGTGAATGATATCCTTATTAGAAACAAATAATCATGCCTGCTCTTCCTGCTGTGGGTCGAGGCGGTGTGGCATGGGTGGGTGAAAGCACTTGCAAATGAACCCTTTCCACTTGAAGAAGATGCTGGGGATGCGGAGGAATTTCCTTTTTTTTCCCCTTTAAACCCCTCAAATAAACAACAACAAACGCGACAATGGTGTGTGGAATGTATTGAAAAAATAAAACAAGGATGTACGCTGAATCTGATGGACTGGGAATTGAATGACGGGAACAAAAACAACAAAAAAAATGTGAAAATACCGAGTCACAGTCTTGGATTCTGTACCGAATTCCAGAAGCAGAAGAGAATATTATTATTATTATTATTATTCTTTATTCAAATTGTTTGCCTCAAGGGCTTTACAAAGTCAATTTATCTTATAACTAAACATACATGACACACAAGGAGGATATAGGGAGCAGACAGAGATGGCTAGTGAGGAAAAGAAAAACAGATTTTAGGATAAAGAAGACAAAAGACGGGAGCGGAAACAATTAATGGAGATATTGTGGTCAAACAGATCACCAACCGAATTGAATGCTAGTAACGCGCGCATCCATGGATCGCTCTGGGAAAACCGCGTACGACAAAAAGGGATAAGCAGGGGAGGACGTACGCGTAAGCGATGGGAGGGGACATATAAAGGGATAGCTGCCAGAAGGGCGGGGGAGTCAATGTTGGAAAGTAGGATGTTGGCAATAAATAACTTGCGAGCATGACCATGACGATCTTCCAGCTTAACCAAACCCAGTAGCTGGCACCGCTCCGAATAAGAAGGTAAGGTTGTGCTGGGGTCGTTCAGTAAACGTCTAGCGGCTATCCGCGTGAATTTCCTCTGCACCCTCTCCAACCTGTTCATAGCGGTGACACCAGCGGGGGACCATACAACACTGGCGTACTCCAGGATGGGACGCACCCAGCAACAATACAGCGCTCTCAGGCATAACGGGTCTCGAATATCAGTGGACATACGAGCGATTAGACCCAACACCTTGCTAGCCCGCTCAAGGACCGAGTTGAGATGCGGCTCGAAGGACAATTTGTCGTCCAGCCACACCCCAAGGTCCCTGACCAAGGAAACTCGCGGAAGTGTTGAGTCGTAGAGCCGATACTGGTGTATATGTTTGGAAGAAGAGCGACCAAACGAAATTACACAGCACTTCGAGACACAAAGAACGAGCCCGTTGGATATGCACCAGCCAGCGAAAGCATCTATGTGGGATTGGAGGGAGCGGGAGTCGCGGGACGAAGACACAGGAAGATAAAACTTGACATCGTCGGCATACAACAAACAACCGTTAGGGGGAAGCGATTGAATGCAATCGGCGATGAAGAGTGAAAACAATAAAGGACTCAAGACACTACCCTGAGGAACCCCAGATTTGCTGATGAACGGGTCCGACAGAGCCCCATCGACCCTTACCCTGTACGACCGGTCCTTCAAAAAGGAACAGAGCCAGAGAAGAAGGGCTCCACCGAAACCCATTCGCTCGAGCTTTGCCATAAGCAATTGATGCGACAAACAGTCGAACGCAGCTTTGAAATCTGTGTAAATGACGTCAACCTGCCTACCAGCGGCTGTGTGCGGAAACAGATCGATCATCAACGACATAAGGTTCGACAGGGTAGAGCGTCTCGGCACGAAACCGTGCTGGGAGGATGGGATTAACGGGGAAACAATAGGAAGGATAGAAGAGTAGATTACAGACTCGAGGACTTTGGACGCTGCACAGAGGATGGAGATGCCTCGATAATTTAAGGGGGACGTCCGGCAACCTTTCTTAAAGACTGGGATCAGCCAAGCTGATCTCCAAAGAGAGGGAAAAACTCCCGTATCAACCGACCTAGAGAATAGGCGAATCAACACAGGAGCAATCACCTCTCTAGCGTCAATGAGTGCGGAAGAAGGGATGCCGTCAGGACCAGGAGAGAAGGAGCGCTTAAGCTGACAAAGTGCAGTGAGCACCATCTGTTCGTCGATATGCACCGAGTGAGCGTTAATATAGTCCCGAGGAACACTCGAGAGCCCGGCCACAAGAGACGCGGTAGAGTGGGTCGGATCAACAAAAAGACCCTCGAAGTGATGCGCAAACAAATTAGATATTTCCAACGGGGAGGAAGCAGAGCAATCGCCCAAAGACATATTTGTTGGAATACCGGAGGATCCACGTTGTCTATTGGCGTATCTCCAGAATGACCTAGGATTTGTATAAAGATGGGATTGAATGCGCGCGTTATGGGTACGAAGGCGGATCCTGTTATAACTGCGATGAGCAGATGCTGCGTATTTGAAGACACGCAGGTGAAAAGTGGAGCGGTGCATCCGATACGCACGAAGCGCACGCTTAAGATCCGCCTTAAGTGAACGAAGGTGTCTATCTGACCACAAGGGATTTGGAGGAGGGGTACGAAAGGGACAACACTGGGAGAGGAAAGACAAAATCACAGACGTAAACTTGGCTACTGCCTCGTCAATACTAGGAGCAGCGTCCAGGGAGCTCCAGTCGTATGTCGAGATGAGACGAGTAAATTTTCTGTTGTCGAGCTTCCTGAAGTTCAGCTCACGCGTCAAAACTAAACGAGACGGACGATCAGAGGGCGACGCGAAGACGGTGATGCACGTCTCCAATGCTGGATGATAAGCGTCCTCGGGAATAATCGTCAAAGGCACTCGGTGTACTGAATCACAGATCGCGATATGGTTCTAAGTAAGAACATTATCGGCTCCACACCATTCTCTTCAGTGTAATGCAAATCTTGGTGAAAATGAGTTGGTCATGCCATGACAATGACACCAGACAGCCAGAAGGACAGAGGAGGCGTGCTAGGTGCAATATCCATGTATCAATTTCGATATCAATTTCCATCCAGAATTTGTTCCCTTACACAGGACTTACTATTGGGCTACAAGGATAATCAAGTCATAGAAGCCAGAATGGGCATACCGATCGACCTCTCGAGGCGCCCAAGAAGAAAAACGATCCCAAATCAATTGTAGTTGCTGATACGTAAGCTAGAACATTATAGCGAACCTTTTGAATGTGGTACGATGATTCCATGTGTGTTATAGTCTTCCTAATAATTACTAGCGGACAGGACACCGTCAAACAATGGATTTAGAATGGGATTGCGATTTTGTGCAACCGAATAGACGTAATAGACCGTTAACGTACGTTCCACAGCTTACCCCTCGGGGACAAGCACTTTAAACACGCGCGAGTGACCGAGCAGTGCGCTAAGCAGCTCGCACCCGCGGCATCCACAGCTTCTTACACTAGATGGCGACATGATGCATCATTTGCCGATTGTCCCGACAACAACGAAACCCTCTCCCACCGACGTACGTGCGTTTGCGATTGTTGAGGTTGATTGCAACCAACGCAACATCATTCTTCCGTGATGTACTAAAGAAAGGAAAACCCACAAGCCATCATTATCAAGCCGCAACGCAGCCGCCATTGAAATGAGCCGCTTCATACATAAAAACACACACACACACACACAAACTCATTAGTGAAAGATATTGCAGAAAGTCAGTCCGAAAAAACACCACAAAACCACCCGAAACGGGGAACTAATTAACCGAACAATATCCAACCGTGCCGTTGCGTCGTTGGATCCAGCCGGATAACGGGGACGGGCACGGAGAACAAAAACGTGCCAAAGTGGCAAACCCGGTCTCGTCTCGTGCCACCGGAAGAAACAAAAGCCTCAACCGACAATGAGCGATTCTGTCAAGAGGACACTTATCGTTCTTTTTGGTTTTACGGAAACACGGCATGGAGCTGCTAACACCAAACCAATCGTGCCGTCTGTCCGCCGGGATGGCATGATCGCTAATTCATCATTATCTGCATCTTCCCAACATGGCTTTTTTGCCCGTGCGTTCTTCTTAATTTGACGCCTTGCGGTGCAGTTTGCTGCAGTGCATGGGAGACACACCTTCCGTATAATTGGCATCGGATTTTCAGCGTACGTTCAAAATGGTCTAAAATTTAACAAACAGAAACTTGGTAGGGACAACTTACCTCCTCCACGGCCGTTGTTGCGATTGTTGTTGTTGCCGTAACTGCCCGGTCCCTGGTAATTGTTATTCCTTCTGCCGCCATCACCATTGTTATTGCCGTATCCACCTCTGCCTCCGCCTCCGCCTCCGCCTCCGCCACCACCACCTCCGTAGCCTAGACCGAGCCGATTGTTCAGCATACGGTGCCCGGCCGCACCAACGGACGCTCGATCGTTCCGCGGGCCGAACCCAACCACCGGAAACTCGTTCGCACCCAACACTCGCGGTTGGTCCTTCGCATTGTCGAGCTTTCGGGCCGGGAACACAAAGCCGTCCGCAAACTTCGGATCCTGGAAGCGCACCGTGAGCACCTGATTTTCCGTTACCGCCGTCAGCCCGGGAATGGGCGAAGGCAGCATACCGTCGCGTGGTACATTCTCCTTCGTCGGTACGATTAAACCCTGCACATGGTCGACCGCCACCGGGACCTCGCGTTCGTAGTCTACGTCCTCGTCGGCGTAAAAGGCGGCCAGCGTTTTGTAGCCGGCGGAACCGGGCAGCACGAACAGCTTCGCGTCCCCGTTCTCGTTGCGCAAACGCTCCTCCACCGTTAGCAGCGGTACCTTCGGATCCGTTGCCTTGAACAGCCGTTTTTCGTCGACGAACGGCAGCAGGGCCACACCCTGCCAGGCAAACTTTTTGCCGTTCAGATCGATGCGGAAATCGATCGGGTAAAAGTCGATGATGGGACTGCGCGGATCGACCATCAGCTCGGCGAACGCTGGCGGCACGTGGCTACGGCTAGCGGCCGGGAACACGCCCATCAGCTGCTGGAGCGGTTTGAACGGCGTTCCCCGGTCGAAGTGCGTGTCGACGTTCTCCAGGTGCTTCAGGTCGGAGGCGAACGGTGCGTAATGGTACGGGAAGTACCATTCCCAGGATGCGCAGCCCTGGTAGTAGTACTGCAACACCCAGCAAAGCCCGCGCACGTACTCCCAGGCAACCGTTTGGCGGAACTTTATGTTCTGCGGCATAACGTCAAACTTGGACTCGTAGTACCGGTCCTTAAATCCGTCCTCCCACAGCCGCACCTCGTCCGGCGTTTCCTGCTCCTCCTCGGCCACCGTGACGGCGAGCGGCTCTTCCGCTTTGCGCTTGACACCATGCGGACCCTGCTGATCGGCACTGTTGTTGCCGGCGTCGGCAGTGCCACCGGCGTCACTGTTTCCCTTCCCACCACCTCGACCGAGCATACGAAAGTGGGCCGCTTCCTGGCGCGGGTTTACGATCGCCTGCGGTTTCACGCCCCGCCCCAGCGGTGTCGGTGCAAACTGCGAGTTGTTCATGTGCTGAAAGTTGGGCCGCTGCTCGCGTTCCTTCTGCAGGCGCATGCGCTTGTTGCGCTCCTTGAACCGATCCTCGCTCACCTTTCGCTGGCGAAAGATTTCGTCCTCCGCGTATCCCAGATCGGTCATGATCATTTCGACTCGCTCGAGCAACACGCTGCCCGAGTCGGTCAGGTAGCCCTGCGTTTTGTACACACATTTCTTGTACAGCGTCACCAGCCGATCGATGGCGTTCTCGCGGATCTCCAGGCTGGGCAGATGGGGCAGGAAATCGTTACCGACGAAAAAGCACATAAACACCCAATCGTCCAGCACGCGCTCAAAATCGTACGGAAACGGCAGGTTCGGCATGTCGAGCTCCTTCTGCAGGTACTCCTTCAGCACGTTCAGTCGGACGAAGATGAACTGCGTTTCCTTGCCCGGTGCGGGCGGGGTCCGGTTGGCCAGATCCCGCTCCGACTGTAACCCCGTGCAGGACTTCATTTCGTGCCCCATCTGCTGACAGATGTCGCACGGTCGATCTTTGTTCGGGAGAAACTCCTCGCGAATGATGGTGAAGTGTGTTTCGTGCGTTGCCAGCCCAAGCATGATCAGATCCGCATCGGCCCCGCACAGCACGTGATGCGTGTTCGGATCGTAGTCCGGCTGAACGCGCTGCTTCCGAATGTAGTCCATGATTTTGTGCTCACCTTCGCCCGGCACATTCGCATCCGACAGTATCACCTTCAGGTGCTTCCAGCCCGGACTGTTGTTCAGCCGGTCGTGCACGTAATACTGCAGACACTTGCTCAGCCGGTCCATGAACGGGGTGCCGGGCGTAATGCAGTTCGAGTCGAAATGGCTTCCCTTTTCCTTTTCCGGCGGCAGGATTGCACCCTTGGCTGCCAGTTCCTCCCGGATGCGGGCCACCTCGGCCGCCTTTTCGGCCGTCTCCTTCGAGGCGCGGAAACGACGAGACCGCTGCTGGTTCATTTTGGCACGAGGCGCCACACCATCGATCGCCATGTACAGGACCTTGCGCGGCCGAACGATGTTCATCAGTCGATCGATGCACTCGAAGATGGCGATCATCATCTCATCCTCGTTGCGCGGTGCCGGTTTATCTTCCGGATGTGTACACGGGTGAATAATACCGTTCATGTCCAGGTACAGATTATCAAATTCCACCCGGTTCGGGTTGGGAGTGGACATGTCTTCGTAAACAACATTTCCCTGATCGTCCACGGTCTGCACGGAAAAGTAAACGTGGGAAATGGTCATGAGATCAAGCGGGCTCACTTTCTCTCCTGGCGGTCACAGCAGCAGCCACCGTCGCCCGCTGCTGCATTCCCGAGGGTTTGCGCTTGCATGCTTACCTTCTGCTCTACACATTCGACTATCACGGACGGATATTTCCGCGACAACCAGCGGAAAAATGCTGGTACTCCCATAATGTGGACGAATTGGCGGTGGTTTCGTTACAAGAGATTTTATTTACTAAGGAGTTATTCACTATCTGCTACCGAAACAATGTCCGTGTTTTTATGCACTTGCCGTCCTTTCCCACGAGTTTCGGTGGCTGTCAAAAATGTAGCATTTTCCTGCTGTCAAAATTTCGCGGTGTTGTCAAACCGCGGTGCTAGAAATTTGAAAAAACTACCGGGAATTTTAATAACCATATTGTTTATTTGCTGGCATTATTGGTTTCTACTGAAATTAAATGTGATATTATCTTTTCGTTAGTTCTAGAAATAAAATCGATTACCATTACAAAATATTTATCTATTTCGTTCCTGAATCTTGGCAAACCGCATCAGCCGAACGGGCTAGTTTACCCACTGGTCCTGTCGAGCAGTTTCCGCACAAGGTCCTCAGCTTTTTACCCAATTTTGTGCTCGTGTGCAACATTCCATATTGCTATCCCTCTTTGCCAGTACGGCAATGATCGTCTGTGCTGCTCTGTCAATTCTTCCACAGCCTGTGTCGATGTGTATACGTGTGTATGCCACTGCTCGACCGTGTAAACGCGCGGTATTGGTATGTATTGTCGCGTCGGTGTAGACTTGACAGGTACGGTGCCGGCACGGAAACAAACCATTGGTCGCAGTTGCTGTTATGGATTAGAATTGTGTTTAGGCAAAGCAAATTTGCCAGCCAAAACATCCGCGTCACGTCGAGATCGCTCCTATATCGGAGGGACCGTCGCATTAATCAATTGTGTTAAAAATTTGCGGGAAAAACGTAGTGCAATGAAAGCCTTTGGCACTCTTTCGGAGCCGGCGTAGGAAGCTTCCGGATGTGTTTCGGAGCCGGCATCGGATACTATCGGAGTGTTTAAAGAGGCGGATGAGGTCTCTGAGGGCCAAAGCCTCTTTTAATAAATGGTTTAAAAAAAGAGCTGTTTTGTTTGTGAAGCAAATAGTGGCAAGGCGAAAGAAAACACATATCACAATACATACAAACAGCGTGATCACACACACATGTATACCCCTGGAGCGCAAACGCTCACGCACACCACCCCATAAGCCCGAATCCGAACGTCCTCAGAATGTCCTCAGCCCATGTAAAAACGTCCTCAATTTTGTATGGCCGGCGGGCTTGTGACACAAAATTAGGACGTTGCATGCGGATTCGAGCACTTGTATGTGTGTGGTGTGTGTGAGCGTTTGCGCTCCAGGGGTATACATGTGTGTGTGATCACGCTTTTTGTATGTATTGTGATATGTGTTTTCTTTCGCCTTGCCACTATTTGCTTCACAAACAAAACAGCTCTTTTTTAAATCATTTATTAAAAGAGGCTTTGGCCCTCAGAGACCTCATCCGCCTCTTTAAACACTCCGATAGTATCCGATGCCGGCTCCGAAACACATCCGGAAGCTTCCTACGCCGGCTCCGTAAGAGAGCCAAAGGCTTTCATTGCACTACGTTTTTCCCGCAAATTTTTAACACAATTGATTAATGCGACGGTCCCTCCGATACAGGAGCGATCTCGACGTGACGCGGATGTTTTGGCTGGCAAATTTGCTTTGCCTTAACACAATTCTAATCCATAACAGCTACTGCGGCCAATGGTTTGTTTCCGTGCCGGCACCGTACCTGTCAAGTCTACACCGACGCGACAATACATACCAATACCGCGCGTTTACACGGTCGAGCAGTGGCATACACACGTATACACATGGACACAGGCTGTGGAAGAATTGACAGAGCAGCACAGACGATCATTGCCGTACTGGCAAAGAGGGATAGCAATATGGAATGTTGCACACGAGCACAAAATTGGGTACAAAGCTGAGGACCTTGTGCGGAAACTGCTCGACAGGACCAGTGGGTATTTGGGTTATTTTGACAGTTGAGCTTCGGCCATAAAAATTGGGTTTTTTTAGTGCCACGAGATAATTTTTTAAATTGACGGTTTAACAATCTCAAACGACTTTTATTCATCCTAAGCTCATGCTGCTGGCCGTCGGTAATATTCAGTGCATTTAATCGTCGTTTTTGTGGTAAATTATTTCGATTGAATTGAATCAAAACAACCCGCTAGCTGTCAAACGAAGCAAATGGTCAAATTTCGATCAAGACTCGTATGAACCAACCTTCGCTTCAGTGAGTATTTGCGAACTCGGGCAGGAATTTAGAAAGGAAAATAAAACGACGTCAAAATTTTCGTCATCACAACACTAGGCTGGATGCAAACTTTTTTCGTGAAAGCCTAGTAATATTCTCCAAATTCCAGCGTATTTACGCTGATACAACAGTAACGTTGCTCGCTAGCTGCTGCCGTTCGTGTATAAAGGTGTTTACGGCACACGAGTGCGCAGTGTGGCCCAAGGCACTGGCAATAAGGAAAAGGTCATTGGAGGCTCGGTCGTTCAGCACAGCTGTGGTGAAACGGAGCTACAAGCAAGCAAACATTTTCCCGACACCGTGTACCGTGTGTGCGTGTGTGAAGAATTTCAACGTAAACACACGGAAAAAGCACCTGCGGATCGAATATACGGGTGTACTACGCTCGATCGGATTGGTTGCAGCAAGCAGGATCCAGCTTATGTAAGGCACCGTTTTTTTTTGGTTTCCCGTTTTGTTGTTGTTTACCTTCAATTGGCCCATTTCCAGAATGTGCCCATTGCCGCGGATACACCAAACACGGATTGCTTGTTAAACGCACGTCACGCCGGATCACCCACAAATCCTGCCGCGTTACCGTGGCAATAGCAATTGTATCGTAGGGGAAATGTTGCCGTTTCTGGATGAAACCGACGAGTTGTTCAACTACTGGATCCTGCGGGCGTTGCTGCTGATCGTTATCTATCTTGCGTGGCGCTCGACGTACGTGCGGGAAGACCGTACGAATGCGGCCGTGCTGGTGATTGAAAACAATTTAGGGCGTTTGAACAGCATCCAACCGCACAGCGTTACGACGATCATACGTAAGTGGCATGTTTACTGCGTGTCTTGGCGCGGTCAATCAGCAACGTGTTTTGCTTTCCGTTTCGCAGTGCGCAGTTCCTCCCAGCAGTCCAACATATCGAACGTAACGGAAACGGAGGAGCTCGATTTGGAGAACGATAGCATTGCCTCCTCGATCGATAACATCACCCAGTCCATCCTGACGGAAGCGTCCGAGTCGGCGACCGGGCTTGATTTAAGCGATACCGAAGGCTACCCGGGCGTGGTTAGTGCACCCGTGGTCGACACATTCAACGATCCCGGACCGGAAGAAATCATACGCCAGATGGATGCGGCCGATTCCGAACCCTCCATCCCAACCACCCAAACTGTGGGCCCTTCGTCGGCAGAAACCACCGGATTGCGACAGAGGTTAAACGTTGCTGGGAGCGGTAGTGGGGGTGGTTTGCCGTCGGGCGAAAAATCTTCTACCGATGTTGACAGCAGTACGGCAAACGGTGGCTCATCGGGCAACAGTTTAGCGGATCCTCCCTTGCCTGCCAAACCGATACGAATCAAGCTGAAGTATCTGAACGATGACTCGAAGCTTGTGGAGGGCAACTTAAACGAGGGCATTGGTGATTTTAAGCGTCGAAACTTTACCCTTGAACTGGCGGCCCACAAGCTCGTGCGGCTAGTGTTTAACGGGCATGTGCTGCAACCCGACAGCAAAACGCTCGCCGCCTGCGGTCTGTTCGACAACTGTGTCGTGCACTGCTTGATACAGAATCAAAAATCGGCCCTGAATGGCGCTAGTACCGAGCGTCCGTTGGAAGGTTCTTCGATGGGAGATAATCAAGCGCACGGTTCGACCGGTAGCGGGCTGGAGAATGGGGACGGTATCGATTCGGCCAATGATCGTCGCGGTGCAGACATGGATAACAGTCGATCCGGTGGTGGTGGTGGCACACGGTACGGGACGTACTTCATCTACATCGGTACGCTCGCAGTGACCGCGGTCATACTGTACGGATGGTACTGTCGCGTGCATTACGGACATTTGTTTAACTTAAATTCTACGATCGGACTCATCGTGACCACCACCACGTTCCTGATAATGATGCCGACCATTATTCTGGCCGATAGTAATACACCAAACTGAATGTCCCGGGCGTTTCCTACGCGCAAGCGGGCGTGCACATCTGCTAGGCAAGATATCGAACAGTACCGTGTGGCTAAATGACTGACCACACACAGGGGAATCAGTGTTATTTATCAATTGTCTATCATGTTTGATATCTCTAAAACGCTCATTGTTTTGTACATAATGTGATCCAATAAATGGTAACCCAACAACATGAATGTAAGCAAAAGGAACAAGAAAAACAAAAAAAAACCCGGACTTTCCTCGCAGCTGTGATTCTAACGAAAATCCATTTAAAATTTAAACACGTCTAGCATGCGCCGCAGCATCACCTTCTTCAGTCTAGTAGCCCATGGTGTCCACGTGCGTGACGTCATCCATTTTCCCACATGCGCACCGCCTACTGTTGCTTGCATTCTGTCAATGAGCTGCGTTTATCAATTGCACCGAAAGCATATAGCAACGAGACACAGGTTGCTGCTCCACTCAGTAACGTTCATTTGGTCAGCACATCCAGTACACAGCTTGCTGCAAGGCGGCAACAAGATGAGCTCACCAGGCGAATTACGTGAGTTGCGAAACGCATTCGATAGGTTCTCGGTGTGGATACTAGCGCGGTAAGTATTAGCTTCTGGAGAGGCTGTTTCTGTAGTTTATTGTTGATTTCTTGAGCGATGTCCTTACTTCATTCCTGTAGCAATGCGGCCCATACAAACACTTCCCTACGTCTTGTGCACGGGAAAAACATTCATCCCCAGCTGTGCAACTACATGGTAGCACTAACTTCCGATCGAGACGGCAGTGCACGGGAGCTCGCCCTGCTAGAATTTCACCTCACAAAAGCACAGTTCGAAGCAGTATCGAAAAGCGCACGACAGTACCAACTGGAGCGCGTGATAGATAGCTTAAAATTACCAGCAACATACTCGCTCCAGCACTATCTGTACATCGCAAACGAAGTTCCGCCGATCGAAGCAACCCTTGGGCTTACACGGTTGACAAATGGCGACCTTAATCCGTTCGACTTATCGCTGATGCCAACCAACGCCCTGTGTCTGATAAGTGCCGCACGTGAACAGTGTGACGCGATAAGCAAAAACGTGTACGAAATCACCCTTCGGAACGATGGACAAACAGTTCGCGAACTGCTGCAGCAAATCCCGTCCCAGGCGAAAAAGAACAAATCGTCCGAAAAGCCACCCGTCCCAATAACGCCGAAGCCCGTAAACGGTATCAAGCTGGAAGATTTATCGTCCCAGCTAAAACCTGGCGAGCGTCAAGCACCCGAAGGCCTTTTCCTGGTACGGCAAGCGCAATTGGAGGACATTAGAAGGTACGTTAAAAAGGATTGTGTCGATCGGTTCGAAGACGTAACGCAAGCCATCCGGTTCCTGGTGAGTGAAAGTGTTCCGTTCGAAGGCACGACCTTCCCGGATCATCAAACCGTGCACGAGGTAGCTTACGTGCAGGACTACGGGATGGTGTTTTGGTTGCGCAGCCGAGGACCGGCCAAGTCCTCGGTTGGGAAACATTTTACCGTCAGCTGCTGGAACGAGTACGATGCGGTACCACCGGCACCGGGCTGGCTGAACGTGCTGGTGTCGAATGAAACGGACGGGAGCACTACCCATCTGCAACGGCACGCCGAAAGCGTGAAGCGCCATAATCCCTTCAAATTGATCGTTCTACTACAGGCAGCTGACGTGATGAAAGTTCTACAACAGCCCGATGAAGCGGTACTCGATAAGCTGTGCTCCTTGTTTGGTGTACAGAGCGATGAGGAACGGGCCATGGTAGCTACCACCGTCCAGCTGGAACTCCTCATCGATCACGCAATCGCGGACAATGGTTCGGACATGATGGCGCAAACCTTGGTTAACTTTTTGAATTCGATAGACGAGAGCATAAGCCAGCGGATGACCGTGTGGATCGTTGGAGATGATCTGCTGTGGACGTGTGTCGCAACCACCTGTGCGCATTCGGCCATAAAGCACGTCATCCCAACGCTGGAAGAAGATCAATGGAAAGCATGTTTGTCCCAGATGCTAACGAAACAGAACAGCGATGCGGTGGAATCGATCGCGGAGCGTATCGTTGCAAGCAACAGTCGAAGCGTGGGACCTGATCATTACGGCAACCTGTTTGTACTTAGCGCCCTGTCGGAAAGTGTGAATGAGGAACCCACCTCATCGTGCTGGTGGATCGATGCAATGGAACGGTATGTGTGGAGACACATTGCACCACGAGACAGTAAGGAATTGGATGATCTTGAGCAGCTTTGCTACGAGCGTATGTTCGATGACTCAACGGATCCTACGCAACACTGTTCCTCGCGCAGCCCTATAATGCATCGAACGCTGCAAACGCTGCTGGCAGCAACATATCTCACCAAGCATCCACAGTTGATCGACATTGAAAAGTACCGACGACTCGGGTGGAAGAATTTAATCGATCTTCTACCATTCCGACACAGCTCGGTAGCGAGAGCGGTGCTCCACCATGATCTGGACGCGGTGCGAGAAAGCGCCCCGGAAGCGTTAACCTCAATCGCCGACTGCTGGCAGCGAAATCTGCTCCATGTGGTGCACAATGCAAAGGAAATTGGAGATGCGCTACTAGCGGCCGACGTTCCCTTCGACCAGCCGTGTGCTGCGCAGCTAAACAGCTGGACACCGATCCTGATGGCCGTAGATCGTAGCGATTGGCCGCTCGTTGACAGTCTGCTAGCGCAAGGAGCTAACCTGTCGAACCAGGACTCGAAACTTCACACCATGCCGCAGTCGGAACTCGCGCAGGTGGTCTGCGACTGTATCGCCGAACACTGTCCGGCACTAATCGAGTGGATTTTAGACCAGCGGCCCGATTACCGAATCAACCAGCAGACCATCTACACCGTATCGGTGTTCGAAGAGCAGTTCCACGATCGTGAGCTTGTCTTTCGTCTGCTGACCCTGGCGCAGGAGCAAGGTTTGCCCGCCAGAGAACCACCGTACCGGTACATCTTCGACAACACCGCGCTGGACAATGCCGTCGAGGATGATCGTATCGAGATGGCCATATTTCTTGTGGAACGACTTCACTTTGAACCGACGGAAGCTTTCCAAGCACTGAGAGCTCGGTATCAGCAAAACTCGCAGCTGAAGGACTACAAACGGATGTTTGAGCTTTGCAGGGAAGGTGAGCTGGAGAAGGTAAAGCGTATGATTGAGGAGCACGGGCTCGATCCACAGTGCCAGTACGATGGTAGTAATCTGCTCATTCAAGCTGCCGCGAGCGGGAATGTGGCGCTGGTTCAGTATCTGTATGAAACGTGCGGTGGTTTCGAGGCTCGGTTGGATGAATGTGACGAGCACGGATGTAGCGCACTGTCGGAAGCGCTCGTCGGAGATCATCAGCCGATCGTACAGTGGTTACTCGCTCGGAATGCCACTGTAAACCCTGAGTGGATTAAGCAATACCCCGGCAAGCTACCGGATGAAGGAGTCGAGGTGGATGTCGAGGATTTCCTATCGCTCGTAGCGTGTGATCGAGCCAAGCTGGAACGATTGGCGATCGATTACGGTCGGTACGAGTCGGGTGAGCTTTTGCTCCATTGCTACATCCGATACGTGGACGAACCGGACGACGAGACGTTCCGCTTCTTGCTTTCCCAGTACGACAATGTGGATGTACGCACGGACGGGGACGGAGAAACGCCACTCCATATCGCGTTGCAGAGTGGTAACAAGCGGTGCCGGGAAATGCTGCTAGCGGCGGGCGCGGATATCTATGCGAAATCGCTCAAGCATGGCCTAACGTCCCTGCACTACGCCATCATGGGCGGTGCCGACCGACCGTTCCTTACGCGACTGATCGACGGGGACGGGTTTGATGTAAACGTGCGCGATGAACGGGGCCGTACGATCAGCTTCTATATGTCGCTAAACACCGACCTGTACTGCTGGTTGATCGATCAGCACCAATTTGATCCCTGTGCGCGTGATAACGAGGGCCGATCGTTGCTTCACCATCGGGTAATTAGGAACAGCTTTTTTGCTCGTACGGAAATTGAATATCTGCTTAAGATGCCTCAATTTTCCCCATCACAAACCGACCGTCGCGGCCGGCTACCGTTACACTATGCGGTGGAGATGGACAATCTAACAATCGTACAACTGTTGCTAAAATACCGCCCGGATCTGTGCGGCATACCGGACGGCGATGGTGTGACACCGATGCAGCTGGCCCGCAATTTAAACCATTCAACAGTTTTCGAATTTTTGGCGCGAAGCTCGGCGGACGCAAACTAGTGATGTGCAAACTGAATCAGAATGAGTAAATGACTTAAGTCTTAGCAATGAATTAGATGATTTAAATCATCACGAAGAGTTATTTTAACTAACCTATGATTTAACTCTCTGTGCCGACTAGCCACTCACTCACTGCGTTTTAACTCACTCATGAGTTAAATAACTCATTGGTGATTTAACTCTCCGTGCCGACTAACCACTCACTCACTGCGTTTTAACTCACTCACCTCGTTTTTACTCACTCACCTCGTTTTAACTCACCTACTTCGTTTTAACTCACTCACCTCGTTTTAACTCACTCACCTCGTTTTTACTCACTCACCTCATTTTTACTCACTCATCTTGTTTTTACTCACTAGAGAGTTAAATGTCGTATTGGCATATCGCATTGGTCACGAATGGTTAAGAATGTTAATAGATTGTTCTACTAACAACCAATCTTTCTCATTTCTCATGCTCATGAACATTTTTTTGCTTGATTGACATTTTGCTATGCATTAACAAAGTTTTGCCAGCAATACGGCCAGGCCGTTCTTTATGAATAAAAAAAAAAAAAAAAAACAAAGTTTTGCCCAAAGATCGCTTCGATATCGTATAATAACTGACGAGCTGTATAGCTGAACATTTTAGATCGGCCATACACACAAGCGAAAGATTTACATAGTCTCTTTTAAAATAATTTATTTATGAACAATCTATCGGCTAAGTCATCTAACATGAGTGAGTAAAAACGAGGTGAGTGAGTAAAAACGAGATGAGTGAGTAAAAACGAGGTGAGTGAGTAAAAACGAGGTGAGTGAGTAAAAACGAGGTGAGTGAGTAAAAACGAGGTGAGTGAGTAAAAACGAGGTGAGTGAGTTAAAACGAGGTGAGTGAGTAAAAACGAGGTGAGTGAGTTAAAACGCAGTGAGTGAGTGGTTAGTCGGCACGGAGAGTTAAATCACCAATGAGTTATTTAACTCATGAGTGAGTTAAAACGCAGTGAGTGAGTGGCTAGTCGGCACGGAGAGTTAAATCATTATTTAAGAATAAACTGAGTGAGTATAAGATGTAACACTATTATCACTCATTCACTCTGATTTAATGCACGCTACTGAGTGGTTATTCCCATCACTAACGCAAACGGCAAAGGTAGGTAGATAGTGTGTGTGTGTGTGTAGGATGCTTGCTATATATATTGCAGGATAAAATTTATTGTACAAAAATATATTATTCCCATATATGCTCGTTAGATGTTTTGTTTGCTGTTTTTCCTATTACAGTAAAGATGTTCTTTTTTTTCGTAAATTAATTTACACACATTCCGGAACAGCACAATAAACAAGACGGCAGCAAAACAACGGTTTGAGAAAAATAAATGTTTCCAGTCCAGGCCCTTTCGAAACATGATCAGAGAGAGAGAGAGAGAGAGAGGGAGAGAGAAAGTTGCGTATATCTGAGAAACACATACGATTGTAGCCCTATGAATTGAAGAATGCCGAGTTTTCCACGCGGAGGCTACAACGGGGCTAAAATTCCACCTCGAGATAACAGCACAGGAACCACTCTCAGATGTCCCTCGGCCGGCGGAGTAGAGATCAGTTTGGTTGGTGAGGTTGGTGTTGGTGTGCGGCCGCCGCCAGCGGAGGCTGCATCGGAGCGGCCACAGCCCCGAGTGCAGCAGAACCGGGCGGGGGCACTGGCTGGGGACCACCACCACCACCACCACCACCACCGAGTCCCATCGCGGCAGCCGATTGATTCAGAAATGCCACATTGAACGGTTTCAAGCGCCCGACAGTGCTCGGCTCAATAATGCTGCCCGAAAAGGCGGACGGGCACGGTGACATGCACGGTGTCGAGCAGTGGCTATTGCTAAGATCACACTGGTCCAGCTCCCGGATCAGCTCGTCGGCCGTCGGACCGCCGGCGGACCGTTTCGGTTGATCCTTCCTTTTCGCGATCTCGAGCGCCGTCGTCAGATCCCACATCTGTATCGCACCGTTGCAGTGGCCGGACAGGATGAAGCGACGCGGTCTCGATCCCATGCGCGAACCTTCGCACTCGTGCACACAGAACGAGGTGATCGTGGTACCGTCGACGGAACGTATCAAGCAGATGCGCTCCCCGTTGGAAGCGAGCCGCACGTACAGCTGGTCCGTATCCGGCACGACCTTCTGCACGAATATCTGCTCATCGTCCTGCTCGCCGAACGGGCCGAAATCGTTCCCGGCCGAGTAGCTGAACGTCGAGTCGACCGCTTCGAGCGAAACGATCTGCAACAATTTTAGCAGACGAAAATAGAAAAACGATTAGCACTGGCCACCGAAAATGGCGAAATGTTTACCTTAAAGGATGCTTCCGGCGTCGAACCGGGCTGGGTGGAGATCATACCACGAAACCGGGGCACCTGCCACGTGCGCACGTGATTATACTCGCTGCATACCGAAATTAAAAATTTCTCCGACAGCGTCACCTTCGTCACGGGGCTCTGGTGCACGGTGAACGTTTGGAACAGCTGCGGCCCATGCCCGACCGTTTCCGGGTGCTGCACAATGACGCGAACCGATCCGGACCGGGTGCCGTACGCGATTTCGATCCAGTTTCCCGACAGGCCTGATGGAACAGAGCACAAATCGATCGTAAATACGTGCGATTTGATGGGGATGGGGAGCGAGAATAAGCGTGACAGAGAGAGAGCGTGTAGAAAGGCGGTGGGGGGAAAACAACTTAAATCACACACACAGATTGAAACATACAGAGGTGATGATGATGATGATGAGAAGAAACAGCTTGATCGGCAAGGAAAAAATGCGAAACTCTTTGTGGAACTCTCATCGAACATGATCTGTACGCAATATCTAGCGCCAGAGTGACCGATGATAAACCTGTAGTCCGACAAAAAAAGGGAGGACCTCTAGAAGGTTTAGTGCCATGGAAGAAGATGTTGTACTGAAAACGCACGGACCCTGGAAGAAGGCTAGCCTGTCTGAAGACCAAATGCGGGACCGTTTCCAATTTTGAATACGATTCCGGTTCCGGATCCGATACAGATACGATTACAACGATACGATACGATTACAACAATTATTCTCATTTTAGCCTAACCTTTGCCTAAATGTTTTGAGTGATTGATGATCGATTGATGAGATGGCTTGGTTCCGGGCTTGGCTACGGAACGGGATCCGGGATCGAATCCGGAATCGGAATCTGAACTAGTTCGGAACTATGAATGTCTTCTCTTCTTTGTCTTCTTCTTCCTTGGCACAACATCCTCGAGAGGTCTTGGCCTGCCATCGCTGACCTGCCAAAGTAGCCAGCTCAACGTCGAGCGGGGAGGCGGTCTGGTGATGAAATTTGAACCCCGGCCCTGCCGTGTGAAGACCGGCGCCTTTATATCGCCTCGGCCACCGGACCGCCATGGGAAATGTCTATACCACATTGTTTTCGCATTTTTTCCTATCGTATTTCCTGTTCGAAATTCCTCTACAATCAATCGACCACTCAGGACCGCCACCAAAGCACCCACCACGCAGGAAAACCAATACACCGGATGATACGGATTCAATCGACAATTAACAGCCATGCAACAAATACGCAAAAACACCACTCAAACACGTTCGCGCATGCCGGTTGATGGTTGGAAATGGAGGAGCTGAGGAATGTACGATACTAAGCCGAACCAAACGGATTTAAATAAATACAAACGGTACAAATGGCGCGCGCAAGTGCACAAAGAAAAAAAGGAACAAAACCAAAAAGCGAAACGACACAAAAAAAAAATGGTGCCCCATGGCCAGGGTGGCGTTTTGTATTGCCCCTTTTGCCTTTCGGCGGTGGATAAAACGGTTTACCTTCCTTCACACGATCCGCGGCTTTTCATTCATATGCACATTCACAAACCGAAACGATAAGAAATTGATCAGAACACGGCAAATCGCGCCCCAAAAATCGCGGACGGAGAATAGGAAGGCGAAAATCAAAGAAAAGGAAGAGAGAGAGAGAGAGAGAGAAAGTGTGAATTGTTTGTGTGTGTGTGTGACGGATATATAACGAATATCAGATCACATGTATCAGCAACTAGTTTTGCTTGCTGTGCCCTGTACTAAACCAAGCGAAACATTATTCGGTTTATGCAACGAGCAGCTTCCAACAAGACGGGCAAGACAGATTCGCTAGGTGGAAAACGAGGGACAGAAAGGGATAAGCAAAGCACATTTGTTAAATCAAACCAAGGGGGGAGGGGATGATAAAAGTTGCTTGTGAAACGAAAATGGCCATCACCGGTCTGATGAGAAGCAAAATGTTGAATGTGCGGAAATGGATTCGGCATGCAATCGGAACATCTTCCATGAGCTGCAGCGAGGTGTATCAGCTGTGTGCTTGAACTGGACGCAAAGTCCGTGCAATGTTTTCAAACGGAATGAGCAATATTGAATAGTAGTACGCCATGACCCGTTGCCAAGGATCTTTTGAGATCACTGAAAGGGTGAGTTTCATGTGGGCAGGGCGTGGAATGTGATTTTCGTGTGCTTGATTTGGCGGTGGTTTTGGTGTGGTATTGGCCGGCGGTAGTGTTTTCATTGTGCGTGATCGTGCATATTACATGGCGTGTGTGTGTGCGTGTGTGCGTGTGCTTCAAATTACAGCGTGGTCGAGGTGTTCGAACGGAAGAAAAAACTAAGGGAGCGCGCTACAAAACGGACACGAACGTTTGCGTGCTTGGGAGGATGATGTTTTGCACTCTACAGAACCGGAAAGGAGAGACACACAGGAGAAGAGTTGTTTGATCGAGCACTTACTTGTCGTTTTCGGCGTTAGGTACACCGAAATGGCGGTGATGTGATCGTTCGAAGGATCTTTGTACAGTTCCGTCACCAGCAAATCGTTGTCCTTCATGCGCAGTGGAAATTTCTGCATATCTGCAAAACACGGAATTGTAACAGTTCGCACCGCGAGCGAAAAAAGGGTACGCCCAGACACAGACGTACACACACACACACACACACACACACACACACACACACACACACACACACACACACACACACACACTTACCGATGTAGTAGATCGAGCCATTGTTACACCCCAACAGCAGGAACGAACCGGCCGTATCGAAGGACAGTATCGGGACAAGGTCCTGTATCTGCCAGTGCTGGGTCATCGCGTGCCAAACGCCAATCTTGCCCGACGAAGAAAGCGCCACCAGCTGGCTGCCGATGAAGAACAGATACTCGACGCGCACGTGCAAATTGAACGTGCCGACCTCGGCCTTGCTGCCATCCTCCGAGATTCCCCACAGCCGGATCTGGCTGCCGTACGAGATTGCTACCATCTTACTGTGTGACTGTTCGCCCGCGGACGTGGCCAAATTCATCTTCGCATTGATCGCGATCCGCTCGATCGTCGTTTCGATGTACGGTGAGATGAAGATCTGCTGCCAGCCGGAATAATCCTTCAACCGGTAGCACGTCACGAAATGGGCGTACGCGACCGAGATCCAGTTGTGGTGCGCCTTAATGATCTGCACCCGCATCGGATCGGCCCACCCGGTGCCGGTTGTGCCCGGTCCGAACAGCAGCCCCACCTCGTTGCGTATGTACTTGTTCAGATCGACGGACGAGTTGCGCGAGTGGCGCATCATGTCGAGGGAGGCTGTGCGGGAATGGCCTGGCATCCACTGGGAGTTGCCACGCTGGCCATTGCCACTGTACGAGACGCGCAAATCCCACGACGAGTTGCGCGAGTGGCCCGCGTGCCGGGATGAGGTGCTACCACCGCTGCCACCTCCAGCCCCAGACGATGCTGCCCCGTTGACTCCGACGCTTCCACCGGTTCCACTTCCGCTGCCAACAACGACAATACCACCGCCGCCGCCGCCGCCGCTGCTGCTCGATGGGCCGGGTGGTGCACCCTGCGAGAGCTCCGGCACGCGTACCATCGATCCGGGACGAGCATTGGTTTGGTTTAGCCCAACGGGAGCAGTGGCGGCCGCTGTGGTATTATGTGGCGGGCCTGTTGGGTTTGCCGGATTTGTCATCTGTGTCGGCTGCTGCTGCTGCTGCTGCTGCCTGTGCTGCTGACTGTTCGAAGGACCCGGTACGGGTTCCGATTTGTTCTGAATGGAGGAGCTAGCCGAATTGAACGAGCCGGTGGTCACAGTTCCTGCACTGATCGAGCTGCCCGACGAGCCCGACGATCCAAGGGGAATTTCTTGTATAGGAATATCTGCCAAGAAGCAAAACGTATCGGCTACTGTTACCAAGCCCGGACAGGATGACCCGAAACGCAACTTACTTGGTGCGGGAAGGTAGCCGTAGAACAGCACATCGCCACAGCTCGACTGGTCCATCTCTTCGCACAGCATAAGCCGTTTGATGAGTGGAGCAATGTTGTAAAACTCGGCCTCATGGCGCAGCACCCGGATGTCGACAGATTTGATGTCTATTTCCTTCGTCCGCAGGTAGTTCAGCACCAGGCTGAACAGCTTCGGATCACGGTCGATGAAAATAGCGTCCGTTTCATCTCGCAAGCTGTGCACGGAAGGGGGGAAGCATTAGTGGCATCGGGTGATTTGCTGCCTTTTACACACACTACCGAACCTGCCCCAACTCACCTCGATATGCGTCCATTCAGCAGCGAGGTAAAGAAGGTATCCGGTACCCATGTTAGGGTTTGCCGGGATGTGGAAAATCTCGTACCACCAACATTCAGGTTCACAATGTCGCCCACGTTGTTCGAGTAGGCCATCGTTTTATGCCACTTTTCACACGATCGATCGAAAGGGTAAAATCGCTTTTTCTTTCCCTCCCTGTGGTGGAACCGATTTTCACTTGCTTGCCTTGCCACAAGCACAGCAGCGCCCTGGCTGCGGGATCCTGCACTGTGTTGCACCCGGTGCCTCGTCACCACATTATCACATTAACTTACAGCGACACGTTTTTCACCATCGTTCTACGACAAAACTTTCTATCTGAACATACGGAATTTTCATAACAAAAAGAGAATGTACATTTTGATAACAAAAAAAACGCAGTGTTGTTTGCTGACGGCAGTTGCGCCACCATCTGTCAGTTGCATATTCAGCATTCAGCAGTACTTGTATGGCTGTGTGTGTGTGTGTGTATGTCGCGAAGATGAAGGGAAATTAAAGGAATGCAATATAAAAACGGATTTCCTAAAAATTTGCCAAAATTTTATTTCGTTAGTCTAATAATGCTGAGCGAAACTACGAAGCTTCAGCTAAATTGCTGCTGTTTTGATAACCTTTTTCCGCTGAATTGCTGAACTAACCCTCAACAGGCCGCGCTGCCAGCTGGTGCTATTGTATTGTGTTGACAGTTTGCGTTGCGCTGCGTTTATTATTGTTTGTTTTCTTCATTTCTGCATTGTGTACAGCATATTTGCGTATGTGCGTACACATTTTCCTTCCGCACGCCAGCGGATCGAACGAGTATTGTTCAACTATTTTTGGGGCGGTTTCCTCTCCTGCATTCCTGCACCAGCACGTCCATACTGCTGTGATATCTCTCCGCACGCTTGCCATACGGATGCCAAGGTGGAACAGCTGGTGCCTGTTTTGCAGCGTTTGGATCTGTTCATGAGAGTCTGGTCTGCCGGTATGGCAAACGAGATGACGACGGAACAGCATCCGGCGGTTGGTGGTGATGCGGGCGGCGCTGCCTACCTATCGCCGCTCGTATCGGTTGGTGCCTGTTTTGTGATATCCATAATTTATGTCGCCAGCCTGTACGTGTGGAACTCGAAGCACGATCGGTAAGATTATGGTGCTACGTTACAAAAAGCAAAAAAAAGTACTTCCGCGCCTCCATACGCGGGACCAGCATGTCCCCAGGAAGAGACCAACTCTATATATGTCCACCGTAATCATCCCATTTTAGTGACCATCCTTCAACCATAAAGCGGCGATTTTTCAGCGTATTTGTGGTAATGCTCGTAGCCCCATTTTTCGTGCTAACCCTTACCAGTAAGGACGTGTTCCAGCGCTACACCGTGTGGCAGATCATGGGGTTCCGGCAGGAAGGATTGTTTACCGCCACGTTCGTACCGCTGCTGCTCACGATGGTTCTGTTTCTTGGTCCGCTAAGCGTGCAGCTATCAAACGGCATTTGGCGCATCTACTCCGAACCGATGTACTGGATGAATGCTGTGCGCAATTTGGTCTGGTTACGGAATCATCTAGTTGCGCCCCTTTCGGAAGAGTTCACCTTTCGTGCCTGCATGCTGCCCTTGCTGCTGCAAACGTTTCGACCATCGATCGCGATGCTGATAACGCCGCTACTGTTCGGGCTGGCCCACCTGCACCACATCAAGGAGCGGCTGCAGAATGGGCGTCCGCTGCGGGAAGTGCTGATAGTGTCGTTCTTTCAATTTTTCTACACCACCATCTTTGGCATCTACTCGGCCCATCTGTTTGTGCGGTCGGGGCACTTTGTCGCACCGTTTGTGGTGCATGCGTTCTGCAACCATATGGGCTTTCCCGACGTGCAGGAGGTCCAATCGCAACCGCACCGGAAAAAGTATCTTTTCGTCGGCTTTTACGTGCTGGGGTTGGTTGGGTGGATTGCGCTTTTGCCCACGCTAACCACACCAAGCTGGTACGCTAATAATCTGTTTTGGGCTGCTGAACTGTAACTGTGTAGGAAGGACGAGAGAGGATCCCTGGTGCCATTACACTAGTACTACCTAGCTGCCTGTTTGTTCCATGCTATGTGTTCCATGTCTTGCTGTAGAATAAGTCGGTTAGCAGACCGGTGTAACTAACAGTTTTCCTTTGTGTGTGTGTGTATGTGTGTGTGAATGTTTTCTGTTTGTTTTCCGTCGAATGTAAATGTGTGTTATAGCTTTTGTTTTAGAAAATTGGTATGGAAAGTGACAGTGTATAGAACGCGTACGGTTAAAGTGATCCTTACAGAAATATCTAAAATAGTGAAAAATATACATCAACAGCAGTGAAACGTGAAAGAATGCATTTTTAAAATTGTAGGTTTATTATTCAATACCGCATTACGGCAACGGTAATTGCTGCATGTTGTAAGGATGTAAGCTGTTAGGAGCATATTCACAAACGGTCACTCTAGTGCACTTCAAAGTTTAAAGAGAAAACAATAAACACGCTGACCGTAGTCGAATGCCAAGATGGTCTTAAATATGTTTCGTTTCCTCAAATCAAGTATGAATTGTATTATGTTTGATTGAAACCCAATAAAAAATGTAGTGAAACTTCAACAAGCCCATTATCTAAATGGTTTAATCTAAGCTAAGCTTCTTTCGTTTTCGGCAACCGATCGCGCACTGCACGATTTTAAAATTTCTTGTAACCATGGAAACGGCATTTGCAAACCTTACAAAAGCGAGGATTATTTTGGAGCGAGGTTGTAAGGCTCCGCGTATGTTTACCTTTGCAAAGCATACGCACCCGTCGTGTAGTCGCGGCTTTGCCATCGTTTGACAGTTGCGGCTTTGCGAATCGCATCAGTTTGTAAACAAACGCTCCGCAGTGGGATAAAGTTGTGCGAAACCATACACCAACGATGCATTAAAATGAGCACCGACACGGAAAACAACGAAGTGGACAGCGCCAAACAGGCGCTGATCGGTGCGCTGGGCGACAAATGGACGATGTACCTGGCCAACATGAAGCTTTGGTTTCGCAAGAAACACTCGAAGGAAGAGTTTGATCTCGAGTGCCGCAAGCTGTTCAGCACGAGCCAGCTCCACCTGCACAACCGCTTTCTGTTGGCCATTCTGAACAAAATTGACGCCGTTTCGGTACCGCAGACCACCACGATCCATTACGATGGTACGCAGATGGGCGCGGGTTCCGGTGCGTACGGTACGGTAGGCGATGGCACGGGCTACAGCTGCCTGGCCTCGATGCAGCAACACGACGGACGCAGCAGCAAGAAACGTAAACGATCGTCTAAGTCCTCGTCGGATCGGTCCACCTTCGAACCGATCTCACCGTACGACTATATACCGCGAGAACCGGCCGCCCCGGACACGGAACATGCTTCAGCGGCCCAGTGCGGCATGGGCACACATCCGACGTTGCGCTATGCCGCACAGGAACTGTTTCTGCCCGACAATGGGCTGGTGCTGGGCCGGTTGCTTGTCGGCGCCTGGGAGCATGGGCTCGCCAGTGCCGATGATGCGGCGGTCGAGCTGATCGTCAGCTCGGTGCAGGTGTTGCTGAAAAACATCCTGTCCGCCGTCATCATGAACCGGAAGCATTGCCGCGTGACTGCGAACGGCACGTTCTACTACGACGTGGGCCACGGGACGAATCAGACGGTCGTACGCAACACGGTCACGAAGAGCAAAATCGACGATGAACCGATGGAGCTGGACAGGGAGATTATGTGTTACGTGAAAACGCCTCCGACAGATTCTACGTTTCTGGCAAGCTGCGAACAGCTGTAGGTTTCGCATGCAAGCTAGGCGGACTGGGTGGGGCGAACGAGCGGCAACTAATCTGTTAACCTCCCCTTTTCCAGATATCCTACCGTGAGCCGGAAAATCAACGCCTTCGAGCTGTACCGAGCGCTGCAAGACCGGAACCTCATTTCCTCACACTCAGTGTACTCGACGAACATGGAACGAATTTCGAGCCAACTGTCGTAGGTAAGGTTGCCGCCATTAATTCATGTGCGTAATAAGTGTAGTAGCATCCGGGAAATGGCGCTTTACAGGAGTAAAAGGTTCCTTTAAAAACAAAGGTTCAACTCGTACGCTTCGTAACTTGCTTGCTAACAAGTGAAATACATGTAAAAGTGTGTTATGTGTAAAAAAAACAGCATATAATCTCTTCTTCTTCTGTATGGGATCTTATAATAGTTTATTTTATTTTATTTAATAGAAACAGCTTATAATAGTTTATTTTAAATCGAAATTCAAAACTGTTGCCTTTTGTCAACCTGTTTAGATTGCATCGGATCACTCGGGATGCTACTGCTAGAGTTTCTGAGATCAGAAGCCCCCCTCCCCCCTCTAACCATGGTTCAGGTGCATGGTGATGTGATTTTTCATTACGTGCAGATGCTCCGCCTTAAAGGTGCACACATTGCACCTTAGCGGACCTTCGCGTAATGCTCGAATGTATGCGTCCGGTCGTTCCTGAATGTAGCCATGCTGCTTCAGTTCTAGCAGCACCGCTAAAAGAAAAGCAGCAATGTAACGATATATTTTGTAATTTTTAGATGCATCGTTTTTGGGCCTTTTTCTGTCTACGTCGCTTACCCTCATGCGTGCGGAATATTTCCGAATTGAAAATGGTCCAATGGTGGCGCCGCTTCAGGCTGGGCGAATCGAAATCATTCGAAATTACATGCAAATGTAACCTTTTCATGTGTGGCTTGAGATGGTACCCAAAGTTGAACTGTTCCACACTGAGACCCATGGCTCGAATTACGCGTACACCCAGCTGATACATATCCTCTAAGAGTTCCACATCTTCGATGGTGAGCTGATGCGATGCAACCCGTTGCGATAGTGGAAAAAAGCACGTACGGTGCCCGGTTAGAATTGCGGTTCTAATATTGTCACGGCCTACTACAACGGCAATGGCGACGACGGCACTTACCTCATGCAATGTGTCTATAGCTTTTCTCGGCAGCACTAGAAAATGGTGGCGAGCTTTGGGATGTAAATCCCGAATTGCGATTGATTGTGCGGTACTGTTCAAATGCAACCGTTTGTCCGCTAGTTCGCGCACCAGCTGGTAGGACCAGTGTTCGCGTACCATCCGTGCAAAATCCTCGTCGGCTTCGGCGTGCGTCATGTTGCAGGAAGCGATTGTCCGTCCGTCCCCGAGATGGCTTCCATACGCTTGCACTAGTCAACGCATACTGAGTGGCCGTCATTGCTGCGAGGTTGAATTCGCGCCACCGCAAGCTTGCTGGGATGTAATTGTAGCTTCAGCATCACCCTTCCTGCCGTGTCAGCTATTTTGGTGACGCGGACAGTCAAACGAATCTTGCGAGGTTTTGAATTTACAGGCCGTTTCGATCACGTTATGTTTATGAATCATCCGTTAAGCAAGAGAAACCGATAATGGACGTCGAGCATCAGTTGTTTACATTAGCGCTTGCTCTGATGAACAGCAACCGGCAATCCTTACATTGTCGTTAAACTGTAAACCAATCGAGTAGCCATAGAGCGCGCAGTCCTTATCCCGCGGTTCTCAACATTCGCAGATTCGGAGATCAATGGATTTGAACATGTGACAGAATTCGGGGTAAAGGACTGTACAACACATACATTGTGCACATCGAGTAGCACGAAGGCGAAAAAAAAAACAAAGCAAACGGGAGGCATTAAGCCTTTTAACAGCAAATATCCTTTAATGCTGTTTTCTACACTATATTCTACGTTTTAAAAACGTTCCGAAACTGTATGATACGATGGCGGTTTACAGTATAGTACGGGTGATGTCATACTACCTCTATACACACCACCTTCAACAGTCACGGTTTGCGTGTGCGAGTCAATTTGCTGATGCTGGTCTATGATTATAGTAGCTTATCTTCTCTATTATTACAACGGAGGTTGTAGATGTCTAATGGCAGGATTTATTTTACTTGATTATTTATGTGCCTCCTGCCGTGAGAGAAATTCGATCACAACGATGCTTTTTGTTTTAGCAGGTTTAAAATAACGCTATTTTTCTTCTCCGAATCGTCGGTAGCAACCTTTTCCAAACCACAGCCAAGTACTAGCAAGCTACACATTGTAACATCAATTGCGCTGCATACAAGCACACCGCCGCGAGCCAACTATATGGAGCGTTATCAAGTTGAAAAAATCCAAACATTTTTCTTCCATTTCATTTGTGATCAGGACCATTTAGAATCAGGATCGAACTCGAACATTCGATTGGTAGCCGGATTGATCGCTTGAAACCTTACCCGCACGCAAGAGGGTGCTGGTGCTAACCTAAAACCCATCAAATCCTTTATTCGCTCTCAATTTGGAGCCCACTGCTCATCATCTGGCCACTGGACGAGTTAAACTGTATGAAACTGCTTCTGAACATCGTGGCGCTCAAACGCAGCTCAGAGATATTCGTCAGATTTGGACTTTAGTGCATATCGGTTAATTATATGATTCAAACTTTTAGCAAGTAGACTCAGACTCATGTTTCCAAAGTTCTCACCTACCCTCGACTACATGGATACTTTGAGTGGGGAAAAGAATAAAACGCCATTGTAAATCTTCAGAAGTCCAAAAGATAAACGGTAGCGTGATATTTATTTTCCATTGTTCTTTCTTCACATGAATAAACATTCTGACGCTGAATGAAAACGGGCAGTTACGCCAAACGCACGTAACTCCTTGTAGAAATGCTAGTTGGGAATGCTATACGTGTAAACGCACCGTTAGAAGTCGCGCTACTTGGGCCTATTGTTGATAGTGCCCGACCATTCTTCGCCTCGCTCGTTGTACGCATCCAGGCTAGCGGGCGTGAAGATACACCTTCCCGATGGCTGAGGAAGCAATTTTTGAATTCTTGCACTCGGAAATAGTAAACTACACCTTAACGAAAGAAAACAGTAAGGTAAGTGGCTACTGGCGGTTAGCTACTCTTCAGCCTGGGCTGCATCAATACTCATCGGCGGTTGCCCCGTTTTCCATTCGCTTCGCAGGAAAATGATCTTTCGACGCTGGAGTACATCGGGTTCACTACCGGGTACAGAATAATCGAGCGGTTAACGCGCGAATGGCCCCGGTTCAAGGATGAGCTGGATACGATGAAGTTTATCTGTACCGATTTTTGGAGCTCAATCTACCGCAAACAGATCGACAACTTGCGCACCAACCATCAGGGGGTGTACGTGCTACAGGACAATGCGTTTCGCTTTCTCACCCGGCTCTCGTCCGGCTCACAGTATCTGGAGCACGCTCCGAAGGTAAAATGGTAAAGGTAGCGGTGCAGCAACAGAACCGATCAACTGTTTCTTGCCTCCTTGTTGTGTTCCGCGGGTCCAATTTCAGTTCGTAGCGTTCACCTGCGGATTGGTGCGAGGCGGGTTGGCAAACCTGGGCATCACAAGCACGGTCACGGCCGAAGTGCAGACCATGCCGTCGTGCAAATTTCACATACAGGTTAATCGGGCATAGGACGGCACCGGGAAGACAACCAAACAGGAAAGGTAATTTTCCATCCTGAAACTCCAATATTCCAAATGATGATAATAAAATAACCAAGGGAATGTCACCGCAAGGAAGAGAGCGGTTTGTTATTGTTTACGTTTTGCGCGATGAGAAACGTCAGTCAGTTGCCGTGGAATCGGAACGCATGTGGCTGTTCGTGCAGCGCTACTAGATCTCGGTACGGAAAGATGACGGGCGGTACGATGAAGAAATATGTGCTTTGGTTCGCCCAGGAGCACGTAGACTTCCGGCAGGCGGTAAATAATAGGATAAGCTTACAACCACCATCTACCCCAGTACCGCACACTGACCCGCTTCGTTGTTCGTCACAGGAAATCGCTTCCCTGCTGCGGCTGTGGAACATTCCAATGAGCACGCCGGCCAACCACAACCCGGAGCGACCGTTTTGGGTGGTGGAAATGCAGAACGACG